>NC_056746.1:1130545232-1130702732 GCF_019279795.1 Protopterus annectens
AGAGAGGTCCCAGGACTGAGCCTTGTGGGACACCACTTGTAACTGGTTTGGAGTCTGACATGGCTCCAGCAATTCTAACCATGTGAGTTCTGTCCTTGAGCCAGTTTGCAACCCATCTAGTGACATAGGGGTTTATATTTAAGCTGGTGAGCTTATCTATAATGCCCGAGTGGGGTATTGTATCGAAGGCTTTTGCGAGGTCCAGGTAGGCTGTGTGGACCACCTTCCCTCATCAATGGCCTTGGTGACTGTTTCAAAGAAATCAACCAGGTTTAAGAGGCAGGATCTGCCCTTAACAAAGCTGAACTGGGTAGGATCCAGTGTCTGTAGGTCCCCAATATCTTTATTTATGAGGTCCATGATGATCCTTTCCATAGCTTTGCAGACCAAGCTAGTCAGGCTTATTGGGCGATAGTTTCCAGGATCCATTGAGGCACCACCTTTGTGGAGAGGGACCACTGTTGCTGTACGCCACTCTTTGGGTACATATCCTGTAGTAAGGCTGAGATTGAACAGTAGTTTTATGTTTGGGTTTAGCTCTTCTTGGAGTTCATGTAGGACGCAGCCGGGACACGTCTGGTCCCATTGATGCTGTGTTTTTTGCTTTGGAGAGGGCAGCTCTTACCTGAGCATCTGAGATGTCAGGGGGGCAGCACTCTGCTGGGATAGATATTTGCCCTTTTGGTGGAGGGGGGGGGGGTGAAGTTTGCGCTGAACCTGTTCAGCTAGGATGTTGGCAATGTCTGTGGGTTCGGTGTATTTTTTGCCATTTTGGACTAATTCTGAGCATATCTAGGAATTCCCACCCAGGTTCCTAACATAACTAAAGAAAGCCTTGTGATTATCCTTAGTGTCCTGTGCAATTTTTCTCTCGAAGCTGGCCTTAGACGATTTTATGAGTGCCCGTAGTTTTTTGCTAATACTGATCAGAGATGCCTTCCCTTTCTGTGATTTTCCTCTATCATGTAGTAGCTTCCTCCTTCTATTATATAATTTGTTTATGGCTGGGGTCCACCAGACAGGATGTCTGCCTTTGGAGGATTGGGTCTTGGTTTTATCTGGGATTGCATGATCCATGCATTCCTGAAGGTGTTCATAGAATGCGTTTATAAAGGATTCTGCGGTCTGGGCTGTATTTTCGACAGGCCCGGGGGCTTTGAAGGATTCCACCTTGGTTTTGAGGAGTGTGAAATTTGCTTTAGAGAAGTTTTTCACTGTGGTTTTTAGGACAGGGGGTGGAGTCGGGATGTGAATATCCAGTGAGATTAGTTTATGGTTTGATCTTACCAGTGAGGGATACACTTCTGGTCTGGAGCATAGAGTCCCCATGTTGGTGATGATCAGGTCCAGTATGTTTTCCCCTCTTGTGGGAGCGGTAACAAGTTGTTCCATAGCATTTGAGTTTATAAATTCTAGGAACCTTTGGGCTAGGGTGTTGGCGCTAGAGTAATACTCCCAGTCTATGTTTGGGTAGTTGAAGTTGCCCAATATAATGGTGTTTGGAGAGACCTTCATATTTTCCAGTGCTCTGAGGAAGGCCGAGTGGGGTTCCTGGGTTTGGGAGGGTGGTCTGTAGCAGGCTATAAACTGGAAGGCAGTTTTACCCACTGTTAGTTGCACATGGATAGTCTCTGATGCTTCGTGCTGTGCCACCAACCTGGAGGTGTGGGTATCTTTGACGAATATTGATACTCCCCCTCCTTTTGTGGTACGGTCCAAGTTTTGGGGCCGAAAAGCATGGTATGAGGTATAACCTGGAAGTGCTGGGGTGCTCTCGGGAGCCTTGAACCAGGTTTCTGTTACTGCACAGATATCGATGTTCTCCATGCTAAGGAGAGTTTCGAGTGCGTGCATCTTGAGGTTTAGACTTCTGGCTTGAGTAGCATTACTCTTAGTTTCTTATCCTTGTGATACCTATGGAGGTGGGTTTGTCTTTTGAGCCTTGCCTAAAAAAGGCACTATGGGGGTAGCAAGAGCCTTTGCCAATATCCGAAAGCCCAGGGGTGACAGGTGCAAGCCGTCCCTAGCGAAGCATCTTGGCTTGTCGAGCATGTCATCCCAGGCTGACAGGCATTGGATCCCCTTTGAATGACACCAATACTTAAGCCAATTGTTGAAATTGATCATCTTGTCTTCATATTGTGGCATCATTCTTGGTGAGGGCAAGATGCTACTCAAGGTCAGGGTCATACCGGCCTGGGCTACATGCTCAGAGGGCTCCTCTATGTCTCTTTTCATGTAGTCCAGGGAGGAACGTCTCAGGTCATTCACACCAGCATGGACAATGACTGAGTCATATTTGTACTTGCTTTGGAGTGACCTGAGTGCTTGTGTTATGTGGCGGATCCTAGCGCCCGACAGGCAGCTCACCGTGACCTTCTCCTTGTTCAGCCTGGTGAGCGGGACGTCAGTGTGCCTGACGATAGTCACCTATTACAAGTGTACCAGGTGTGTTGTTTAGCCTTAAGGGCTGTGACTGTTCGGCACACTGGCTTTGTGAGCTATGTGTTGCACGTGTTTTGTTTTGGGGTAGCGGTTGCTTGGGTGTCTGCTTTGGAGGTCTCTGCTGCTTAGGCAGATTTTTATTTAGAGCCTCCGAGTATGTTTTTGTGTGTTTATGTGTTTGGTTTGCTGTCGTGGTAGGTCTGTGTGAGACTGGAATTGTAGTGAGTGTGGTTTCGTTCTCCTCCTGACTGGTTTCGCCAGTACTGAGTTGAAAGAGCTTAGCCTCCAGTATGGCTATATGGTTGCATCTCTCACATGTGTTGGAATTTGTTGGGAGGAGGAGAGGGATGTCTGTGTACATGAGGCAGTTGTAACATTGCCTCAAGATTCCCAGATTCACCAGCTGGACTGGAGAGGAGATTGACAACTGACCTTTGGACATGCTAGAATAGTATTGGGAATTCATTTATAATTGAAAAAAAGGGCCAATGGGGAACGAGGTACTCAAGGGGAGTTTGTGAGGGTGTAGTGCTTTTAATATTTTAGTGCTGACTTATATAATTGCTTTAGTGAGCAAGTGCCAGGTAACTTAAATGCAATGTGTTACAGGTAACTTAAATGCAAAAACGACAAACAGTAACTTTCTTTCAAGTGAAACAAGGAAATAAGTACAGTAAGCAATGCAGATATCACTACGGATCCACAGAAGCGCTGAAAATCCACATTTTAGGTGGAATTAGCGTTTCAGGGAAATAACAAGCAAACAAACAACAAGCATACAAATAAAGCTAGATTCAGCAGGCCTGGATCTAGTCTATGCTACAGCAAACAAGGTGTACCAATTTCAGTAAGAAGCAGTTTAGATATGCAGGCACTATAAGCCTTTAACCAGAAATTCCCAGCTAGAAGGGCAGAGTCCAGCCTCTCCTCCCACAAGAGTGCAGACCACGAACTCTTTTAATGTAAAATAACTGGCCTGAAGCCCAAATGCTTAAAACAGAATTAATACACTTTTAGAATAACAGACACTGAGCCCTCAATCAGCAGTTCCCAACTTAGAAGGATGTAAGCTACCTGTCCTGCCACCACATGGCAGACCACAAACCTTCCTAATGTAAAATAACTGGCCTGAAGCCCAAATGCTTAAAACAGAATTAATACACTTTTAGAATAACAGACACTGAGCCCTCAATCAGCAGTTCCCAACTTAGAAGGATGCAAGCTACCTGTCCTGCCACCACAGTGCAGACCACAAACCTTCCTAATGTAAAACAACTGGTCTGAAGCCCAAGTGCTTAAACTAAAAGGCTTAGAATGAGTTACACCAAGCAGTAGTAAATACAATTGAGTACTTTTAAGATGACGCAAAAGCAAAATAAAGTAGGAAGAAACACAAATACAGTAAACGCAGATATATATATATATATATATATATATATATATATATATATTTTTTTATGATCAATGAAGAATGAAAAGATTACCAAAACAGGGCTGCACTACTTCCAACTGCTGCATTTCAGCAATGGACTGCAGTAAAGACATCACTAAGATATGAATCATTTTAACACAATGAATGAATATGACATTTGTTCAAGATTTATTGGTTTATGGTCCCTGTCCTCACCCAGTACTATCTTAATTTATTACAATGCAAACCTTTGTGTCTGCCATACTGGGAGTGAATGTCATTTAAATACTAAGCTACAAATTATCAGCATGTTTGTACAAATGCAGCATTTGGCATGTAGCTACCTGCATCACATCTCCTGTCATCTTACTTAGATTAACAGTGGAACGAGCGTATAAAATCATATATGGAGGTAAACATTTTTATAACTAATATCATGCCAGCCAAGTGGATGCACAGGTTTTACCTCCAGCTGTGCCACTGATGACCCAGGTTTAAATACCAATCTGAGAAGCACAGTGATTGGCTTGGGAGGGCAATAAATGATCACAGCCTAGCTTACCTCCTTTGGAGGAGAATGCTGTGCTTAAGAAAGCGGGATGGTCAAAGTGAATAAGTAATTACAATTACTATGAAAATCCAAGGCAGGGTATGGGGAAAATGTCAAAATACCAGTAGGATCTGTGTGCATGTGTGAAGATGCTCATGTGTAAACATCCCTGATCAGGCAAGGGCAAGTTAGGGCATTCATTAAAAACCCTCTTTGGCCAAATATATAACAACCTCAGTGGCCATTAGAATATGTGACACTGATGATCTACTAGAGCACAGATGTAGCTGTTTTTTCTTGCTTAAAGGACAGTCCACCCCTCTTTAAGGGGTTACAATGGTATGAGGGAAAAAGGTTTGTGGCCTTAGGTCAATCACAGGGGGAAGGAGATTTAGAAAATAGAAATAAGGTTTCCTTTCACTGTCTTTTTCCCTACAGGTATTTGTGTCTCTCAGAAACAACATTACATCGTTTATGGTTCAGCAATTTCCTTTAGACAATATTCATAATTTTACAATGACTACTCATTACTATTCAAAAATGAGCAAACTGATTGGACAGCCCAGCTACAGTGACTGCTGTAAATCGAGCAAATACCAACAGAAAAATGTCCAGCCACTGAGCAGCCAGACGTCGCTATTGGTATACGCTGAGAGACAAAACAAAATACAAGAAAATCAGATATGTTCTGCAAAACTAAAGAATCAGAAATGCATAAGATTTTCCTTGTATTTCTGCACTATCCCTCACAAAATTTTGGCATTTAAAAAGGAAACAAAAAACAGAAAAAAGCAGCAATGGAGATTCTCTCTTTTCCACTGCTTCTCCTGCACTGCACTGATGCACTCTGCAAGCGTGGGAACGAATGCCCGATACACAGCATATCAGTAAACAAGGAAGAACGTGGAGTAACACTACAGCACTGTTATACAGAAACAATATTTAAGAAAGGTAAACAATTTTCTTAAATAAATAATGTCACTGAATAATAGCAATGATCCACTCCTGTGTGTGCATACATCAAGATTTACCCAAGAAAGTTTAGACTGATGTGGCAACATGCTGCTACAGGGATTTTGCCAGATACCCAGCTAGGTGAGGGTGGACGGTAATGGAACGTAGTATCTTATGGCCTACTTCCTCATCCTAGAGGGAAGGACTTTACAGAGATTCCTGTGTGGAATGTCAGGGATCATGCCACTGTGCTTAGCATTTACACACGTACACCCTATCTGGAACCAGGTTGTATCCCAGGATAGTGTGTGCATCCATTACCCTTGTTGGCTACCCTGCAACATAAAGGGAAGGCAATAGGCAGGGGAATAAATATGAATCCCCTCCAGTGCTTCCAAGGCCATAATGTTGTGCATGATCTACTGTACCATGGCATTAGGAGACATCATCCTTTGTGAGGGTAGTAGAAGGGACATAGCAGCAGGGTGATCAACAAACGGAATTAGTAGTTCCCCACACCAGCTTGGTTTGTGATATTAAGTGTGTGCGTGTGTGTGCATATATATATATATATATATATATATATATATATATATATATATATATATATATACATAATATATGTATGTGTGTGTCATATAGATATCATACCTCAACCTGGAAACATCAACAATCTGGACAAAGGCGCATGAAAAATAGGTACAAATCTGTACATTGATTTACATCGAATTTGCATACATAATTATGTAACTCCACCCACTGCAATGCAATTGTGGGGTACCAACTTTCAAACGCAACCTGAAGAACAGACAACCAAAATATGGCTCCAGACCCCATAGTAAATGGTAACCATTTTTTTTAAATGTGTAGCAATGATGCTAACTGGGAAGGAAGATGATGATGAACCTTAGGATTTTGTTTTGGTGACTTGCAGTATGTGGGTTTTGTGGTAAAAGTAGAGCACTTAATGGTAGGGAATATTCTAATCTTAAAAAAAGAATATTATAGTTTGCTAGGACCTCCGAAAGTTATTCTTCTTGGCCTACTGATCAGTGGCATAGTTAGTTTGTGCCACCCGGGGCTGTCTTAAGAGTTTCTCACCCTCCCCCCTCACCAAATCAAGGTCAAATGGCACCCCCCCATACACAGCCCTCCCCCCTGCAGCCATTCCAATGTCCCATTACTTGGCTATTTCACCCAGTTTACCATAAACACTGTAATGTGCATACTGCTTTATTCTACAGTGACTATTTGGATTTCATTTAAAACTTATCTTACATTTATTATCATCTTACATTTTATAGCACAAACACTAATAGACATCTGCTAAACAAAGCAATATAGTCTCACAAAGAAAATAGACTTTACATTAAAACTTCTCTGTCCTTGAAAGTAAACACACATTCAAAGAAAATGCATATGGCCAGTGGCGGATAAAGATTACCTTTAGGCTGTTTTCAAATCATAGGCCCCTTGCACACAAAACAAATTTATTCTGTGATGCACCTTCCTGATTGCATTCAATTATATTCCTTGTTTAATACAGCACACTTTTTAGAGCGCATTTTAAATAGATTTTTTAACATTTTTCCAGTAAGCAATTAAACAAAATGCATGAACCAATAATGACAAAACTACCCAATTCAATCATAAAAGTCTACCCAAACTTCTACAATCCACCAGTCTCAGTAAATATGCACAATCTCTGCAGAAGTAAAAGTCATCTAAATAATTCCACATTAAAGAGATCTGTAACTAATGAAGAAGTTGCTACTAGCAAACAACTTTATTTGTAGATGAAACAATGACATTTAAAGTGTCTGCTGACCTTGAAGAATAAATTGCCTGTTACATTTAAAAAAATGATAAGCTAGTAATGTCGCAATAGGGAATGGATGGCAAACTGATTACAGTTTCATAGTTACTAAAAATCTCTGCCAAAGATGACATTCTCAGGACTGCAGCATCCACCCCCTTTAAATGTACAACACAGTACAGTATCAGCAATCTATCTACATACTGTGGGAGTAGAACCCACAGCCTTCTGCATCAAAAGGCAAGGGTTCTAACGGTTGTACTACTAACAGCAGAAACAGGCTTGACATCAGCAGCACTAAACTATGCAGCACAAGAAATTTAGAAAAAGCCCAAATTTATTGAGGGGGCACACCCACCCCTTCTCATAAATGAACTTATACAAGTCAGTTAAATTAACTTACACAGATAAAATGACACAAATGCACAAGACAGTTAAAACAGTACTTCACACACTAAATGCAGCAGCAAAGAGCTTATGAAGGAACTTGCACACACACCACTCTTATGAATTAACTTGTACAAGCCAGTTAAATGAACTTACACAGATAAAACGATTTATGAATGCATGGGCCAGTTAAATGAACTTACACAGGTAAAAAGACTCATGAATTCATGAGCCAGTTAAAATAGTACTTCACACACTAAATGCAGCAGCAAAGAGCTTATGAAAGAACTTGCACACACACCACTCTCTTATGAATGAACTTGCACGAGACAGTTCAATGAACTTGCACAGATAAAAAGACTTATGAATGCACGAGCCAGTTAAAATAGTACTTCACACATTAAATGCAGCAACAAAGAGCTTATGAAGGAACTTGCAGCCAGCTCTAGCAAACAGACATTAAACAAAATGCAGTAACAGTTGAACTGTAAATGCCGTGCGGTTGAATTAGAGCGGCATGGGTATACCACACAGACAATGCAGCAGCAAAAAAAGCCAGTTAAAATAGTACAGTTCATGCACACAGCAACAAGAGCCTGTTAAGCTGATAAATGACTTATGAATGAAAGCACAAGAGTCAGTTAAGCTGATAAATGACTTATGAATGAACAAACTTGCACACAGTATCTTGAAGGCTGGCCCCAGCAGCAGACAGATGCACTAAATGCAGCAACCGGAATTAGAGCAGCACAGATAAACGCAGCAACCGTTTAACTATGTAAATGACATGGAGATGAATTTGAGTGGCACGGGTATACCACACACACACAATGCAGCAACAAAAACAGCAAGTTAAAATAATACAGTTCACACACATGGCAAAAAGAGCCAGTTAAGCTGATAAGTGACTTATGAATAAACAAATTTGCACACAGTATCTTGGCCGTCCCCAGCAGATTGACACACTAAATGCAAATGCAAGATTTTTGCAATGGTTAAATGATAACCTAAATGTAAATGTTGTGGGCTGTATGACAATGTAAATGCGTGGACTTAAACATAAATGCACACAGTTATATAGTTCGGCCGATAAATGCACTTGCACACAGTATCTTGGCTAGCCAGCAGATAAATAAAATAATGCACAGCAATATGGTTGTTTTTCTTACCTGGAAGACTCTGCAAACTTTATGTCGCCAGCCATCTCTCCCTATTTCCCTCAGAGTCCAACAGCAGTAGCTGATGACATCACACACACCCTTGTAGGCTGGTGATGCATGCAAAAATTTTAAGTGGTAATACAAAAAAAAAAAAAAAAAAGACCAGGAAGGCAGGAAATTCGTACAGTGTATGATATATATATATATATATATATATATACATACATACACACACACACAGTGCAATGAGAAAGTATTTGCCCCCTTCCTGATTTTTTATTTCTTTGCATGTTTGTCACACTTAAATCAGATCAAACAAATTCAAATATTAGACAAAGCTAACCCAAGTAAACACAAAATGCAGTTTTTAAGTGATTATTTTATTTATTAAGGAACAAAAAAACTATCCAAACCTAAATGGTCCTATTTGAAAAAGTAATTGCCCCCCTTGTTAAATCATGAAGTAACTGTGGTTAATCACATTTTTGGGAAAGCTGAGTTCAATTTCACTAGCCACAGCCAGGCCTGATTACTGCCAGACCTGTTGAATCAAGCGATTACTTAAATAAATCCTGTCAGACAAAGTGAAGTAGGCCAAAAGATCCCAAAAAGGAAGACATTATGCCACAATCTAAAGAAATTCCAGAACAGATGAGACACAAACTAATTGACATTATCAGTCTGGAAAAGTTTACAAAGCCATTTCTAAAGCTTTGGGACTCTGGGGGAACCACGTTGACAGCCATTATCCACAAATGGAGAAAACATGGAACAGTGGGGAACCTTCCCAGGAGTGGCCAGCCTACAAAAATTACCCCATGAGTGCAGCGACGACTCATCCAACAGGTCACAAAAGAACCCAGAACAACATCTAGAGAACTGCAGGCCTCACTTGCCTCAGTTAAGGTCAGTGTTCATGACTCAACCATAAGAAAGACTGGGCAAAAATGGCATGCATGGCAGAGTTCCAAGGCGAAAACCATTGCTGACCAAAAAGAACCTAAAGGCTCATCTCACTTTTGCCAAAAAAATCTTGATGATCCTCAAGACATTTGGGGAAATATTCTGTGAACTCAGGAAACAAAAGTTGAACTTTTTGGGAGGTGTGCGTCCCATTACATCTGGCGTAAAAATAACACAGTATTTCAGAAAAAGAACATCACAACAGTCAAACATGGTGGTGGTACTGTGATGGTCTGGGGCTGCTTTGCTGCTTCTGGACCCGGACGACTTGCTGTGATCGATGGAACCATGAATTCTGCTCTCTACCAAAAAATCCTAAAGGAGAATATCAGGCCATCAGTTCATGACCTCAAGCTGAAGTGCACTTGGGTTCGGCAGCAGGACAATGATCCAAAACACACCAGCAAGTCCATCTCTGAATGGCTTAAAAAAAAAAAAAGCAAAATGAAGGTTTTGGAATGGCCTAGTCAAAGTCCAGACTTGAATCCAATTGAGATGCTGTGGCATGACCTTAAAAAGCCGGTTCATGCTCGGAAACCCTCCAATATGTCTAAATTAAAACAATTCTGCAAAGAAGAGTGGGCCAAAATTCCTCAACAGTGACGTGCAAGACTCATTGCCAGTCATTGCAACCGCTTGATTGCAGTTGTTGCTGCTAAGGGTGGCACAACCAGTTATTTGGTTTAGGGGCAATTACTTTTTCACAAAGGGCCTTAATAAATAAAATCATCACTTAAAAACTGCATGTGTATATGCCATCTCTGAGATCGCACTACATTGGAGAAAAGGGTAAATTTCCCAATTATCACTATACCATGAGCTCCATTCAAAAGCAACCATATCAAATTTGAGTTTGAGCCAACCCACACACACATACACACACTTATATGGATCTATTTCAAATTATGGGAGGGCAAATTATCTGACAACTACACACTGTGTTCTAAATGTTGAAATGATAACTCTAAAATAAAAGTAAAATTTTCAAAATACATTTTTTTTGCACGGGGGCTACTTTAACACTAGCTGAACTTACCATTAAACTCAACACCTTTCTACTGGGGGACTTCAGATATCCACCAATAAACTGGCTGACCTATATTGACAATAGCCAGAAAGCTCAACTCTTCCTTGACATTATAAATGCTAATGCCCATGTCCAATTAGTTAAACATCCTACTAGGGTTTTAATATCCTTGATATTATTCGCATAAATATGGCCACTTGTTGCACACCTCCATGTGTATCATCTTTCCTTGTAAAATCAAATTACAAAAAAAGTCATTTTTTTCTTTAGAACTGGTGGCAGCTCCCCTACAATTAACTATGTTTAGGGACTTCTCAACCATAAACTTTCTTCAGTTATTTGATTATCTAAATAAAAAAACAAACTCCTCCTCTTTAAGCCCACTACTAGCCCCCCCCCCACTAGAATTTTCTATCTCTTCCAGTGATGGCACCCTTATTTCACCCGACACTACCACCAAGTTATTAGGTGTTACAATCGACAACAGCCTTACCTTTGATAGTCACATTAATAATACTATTAAAAATAATCAAAATGTTCTTAACTCCTACAGCCAAAGCCTTGCCCACTCTCATCTTATTTCCACTCTTCTCTATGCTTCACCTATCTACACTAACCTAAAGAAAAACAATCTCTTGGCTAACACTTATCATAGTATAGCTAGATTAAATCTATATAGAACTCATCACTGCCTGACCTACAGCAACTTCACTGGCTTGAACTAAGAAATATGTTGTTTCTTTCTCAACTTTTTGTACATAGGATGTTCTACTATCCTAACAAAACACCCTCAAACAAACTTCTAGTAACCTTAACTAAAACAAATAACTCTGCTGGTGACTCCCTTTTCTCCAATACAATTGGTAAGTATTGGAATCATCTTAACTAACTTCCATTCCATCCTCGGTTCTCTTTAAAAACACTGGTTATGCTCTTGCTTTAACCCTGATTAAAACTATGGTACCATAACTTTCTTTCTCTCTCTCTCTCCTCTCTCCTTTTTCCTACTTTTTTTTTTGACACACTACCTGCCTTAATAGGTTTTTTCTTTCTCTCCTCTTTTTTTTCTTTTTCTCTCTCTCTCTTCTAAAAAAAAATATTATCATATTAATTAATTAAGACTTTTTTTTTTTTGCTTTTGTTACTTTTACATTTATTATGAATTACTTTCTTTTTCTTTTTTTCTTCATTTCATGTTTCTTTCATTCTTGTTTCCTTATGTTTTATGAGAATTTTATATTTTTTATTTTTGATTTGATTTTTTTTTGACTTTCTTTTGTTCTGTATCATGTTTTTCTTTTATGTGGAGTGTTTCTTTTTCTCCCTCTACCCAGGCCTCTATATGAAATGGAAATATATAATAAACAATATTAAAATAAAAATAAATAAAATAAAATAAAATAAAAAAAATAAAAATTGTGCTGTAACCCTCCTCCAACGGGCCCCATTGCCAAAGCCACTGCTTTTGTATTAAGGCAGTCTCTATTCACACCAAATATGAGAAATTTGAAGACAAACACATGTGGTGGTATACACAAAGAAATAAATTATATAACAAGAGAAAGAAATTACTTGGATGTTTAGAAGTCATCTCATTCGACTCGAGTACAAACTTAAGCAAACTAGTAAAAAGTTGAAGGAAAGAAAATTAAAGATGAATATGAACTTTTTTTACAGTCTCAGTAGCTCAAAATGTATAAAAGTCATCTTTGGCACTGGAAGATCAGAAAGCTATGGGTTCTATTCTCACACCAGGTAGAAAAATTTATTTTCCAATGGTGATACTGCAATGCAGCATAACAGGGGTGCTTGAGCTGGTGGTAGCTCAGGTGGATGTAAAAGATCCCAAGACACATATTGAAGAGAGTACAGGTTGCTTTATTCATTTACAACTTTCATTACTTGCACTTCCTTAGGCTCCCTATTAAGCTGTCGCTAATGCAGGTTGTTGAATGCGTCTTTGTAGAACTGAAAAGCGGGAAAAGGCAAAATAGTGAAGCGGCTTTTCAGCGAATTCTTTGCCTGGGAAATAATTTTCTTGGCCGCTTTCGCTATTTTGCAGTTTTCGGCACTGTAGTGCAATCTCTGAGTTGGTATATTTAAGTAGGGGGGGTGCGTGGAGCACAGCCCCCACATCAGGGGGATGTGGGGTGGGGGCCCCCACATTATGTAATGTTTTACAGGTTTTTATTTTTGTTTTGGAACAGTGATTTTTTTCCCTTGGAAAAAAAAACAGCTGTTCTAAGGTTTCGATGTTGTAAGCTTTCGCTTACATGGGGTTGATTATGTGTCGTTTGCTCTTCTGAGTGTGCGATATAATATAGACCCCTTCTTTACATTATTTACACATTCATATTCATAACATATATTTTGTCATTTCTTTCTAAACCCTTAACATATAATGTACACTGAAAAGAAAACAAGTATTTCAATATTCATTATTTCAAAAAAAAAATTATTTTCTAAGCAGTTATTTTTTTTAACAACCATCTTACTTCATCTAGCACATCTTTATAATCCATTTTTATTATATAATAATCCATCACATCAACTTTTCTACAGCCTCCAGATTGCTAAAATCAGTATGCTGTCCCATTTCTCAGATTCACATTTTTTCTTTTCTCTTATTTTTCATATATCATATCCATTTTATACTTTTAAATCACTCCCATTTATATTCCCTTTTAAAACTTTTTTACAAAACTGTATTTTTAGAATGTAAAAAATGAAAAAAAAGTCTGGATTCATGAAGGTTACCAAAAACTGTATATGTGTACACTTTGCATACACTTTCTGAATTCAAGAACATCACCACTACAGTGCTTGTGCTGTGCATTCATACAGAAGGGTTACACTAAGTGTAGACTTTGTGGAAACCTTTATGAATCCAGCCTAATGTTTTGTTGTTTCTAAACTATACTAATTACATTTTCTCTCAGAGTACCTTATATTTCATATTATTTTTAACTGGTAACTTATCCAACAATATTCTCCATTGAAAATCCCCTTGTTCCAAGAAATTTTCCTCTATTTTAATTAATTCCTTCCCAGGATATACCATATAACATTTCTCCATAGTACTGTCATACCAACATTTTCTGCTTTTATCTCATTAATTTTCACTTTCAATAATTTTATTTTATTCTCATCTTATTTTCATTCCACCTTTTCTTGTTTACCATCTTCTTCTCCCTTTCACAAATTACAAGTAAAAATATTCCAAATCAGTTGCAGATCTCTGTCGCCTTCTGCATTACCCATAAAAAATTCATAGATTCTAAGTAAAATATAGGATTTTTTTGAGGTTCGAACCTCCTCCATTTTATTTTATCTTCTGCTCGTACCATAACTTCACATATTTATGTCTTATTTTTGCCACGGTTACTAAATCATCTACATATGACAAATTGTTATTATAATTCCATTTCCCATTCTCCAATTACAAAATGTTAACAACTTGTGCAAGGACAATGGTCTCATGTTGAATGTGAAAAAGTCTAGTACAGTTAATTTTCGTAACTACACCTTCCCATATATGCAACACAACCCTCCAATCAAGACACTGTTGAAAGACACTTACGCACTCTTGTTGATAATTTCTTATTTTTGACCATCATGTCACTGCAATAGTTATCTGATTCTCCTTGTTTCCAAAGGCACCTCAACTAGATACAACCCCCCCCCCCCAAAAATCCACCAGGCAGCTCTCAGCAGACCGTAGTAGTACCACCAACCAAAACAGCATAGATATTTTAGCGTAAAAAACTTTTATTCACTTTCATCAGAACAACTAAAAATTCAAACAGCCATCTTTATATATACATAAACTATTAAACAATTAACCAATTAAAACTACCATCAGTCAATTTTTTACAGTTCACTTTGAGTGATGCTGGTATACACGCGGCAGTTTTAGAGGTCTGTATTTATTGGAATGAAGGTGAAAATAAATTTGGAACTAAAATATATAGAAAAGATACTTTTGCCAATCACTATCTTCATTTTAGAAGCAACCATCTGTTTTTCATCAAGAAAAACATTCCTAGAGGTCAGTTAATAAGGGCCTCTAGAATGATTACTTGTGATTTTGATTTTGATAAAGAAGTTCATTTTATAATTTCTATGTTTGTTGATAGAGGCTATAATAAAGAATTTTTTATTAAAGACAGCATCTGAGATTAGAATGAAGAGAGGGTCCCACTTTTCTCCTATTTTTGACTAAGGCTATGGCAAAAAAAAAAAAAAAAAAAAGAGTAGTTATTTTGTAACCCCAAATTTTTCTGAGCAAGGTCATAGGAACTACTGCAAAGTTTATTTTTAAGAACAGTTATAACATCAAAAGACTGTTACATAAAGAGTCTACAAAACTGTTATCTACCTCCCAGCTACCAGTAAAAATAAGGGAATGTACAAGTGTGGATTTTGTTCTGTATGTAGATTTATTCTTGAAGGTCCATTTGTCTCCTTAAGGTACTTAGATCAATTCTTATTTCAGGTGTCTTTAATTGTAATTCAAAAGGAAATATTTATACAGCGGTTTGCATGCGCCCTGAATGTTTTCATACAGGCATGGCTGTTAGAAATTTGCAGAAGCGGGTTAAAGAAAACCTTTATGCATGTAAAAGAAAATATATGAATAATGCCTTATACAAACATATGTATGCCATGAAAATAAAAAATACCCATTTGCTGTTTTGGAACAAGTACCAAAAGATTCTAGAGGGGGAGATTACAGAACTAGGACTGAACAGAGAGAAACCCTCTGGCAGTTAAAAACTGAGGGCAGATGCATCATCAGGTTTGAATGATACTATTAATATAAAATGTTATTTTAAAAGTTCAAAGATTAAAGATAGAAAAATAGGATCTTTTATAGTTAATTATACTTAGAAAGGAATGTTTGTACATTAATAATGTAACTGACTAATGGTAGTTTTAATTGGTTAATTGTTTAATAGTTCATCTATGTAAACATGGCTGTATGAATTTTTAGTTGTTCTGATGAAGTCTGTTTTGACGAAAGTGAATAAAAGGTTTTTAAGCTGAAATAGCTATGCTCATTTGGTTGGTGGCACTGCCATGGTCTCCTGAGAGCTACCTGGTGGATTTTTGTTTTTGTGGTTTGCAATTTTTTACCTGTTGGGGCTTATTTCGTTTTCATCTAGATCCAAAAATACTAATTTTCCCTTTACCCAAGTCTCATGACACCCATTGTGAATATAATGCCCCTTTTGAAATGCATATGTCTAAATATTCAACTCAATTTGAGAGACCTCAGAGGTTCTGACTAAAAATATCAGTGACCTTAAAAATCATAGTTTTTCAAAACAGACTGGCAGCCCTCTCTATATTAATTTTATTACAGACTTGTCTGTGGAGATCTGTGTCTAGCCTTTTGGGCCATGAAGATCCAACCCTATCTGATGATCTGTTCCTTTACAGAATAAGTGGTTCCTCAAATACATGGTCAAAGGAACTAAATCTCCATCTACAAGCTGAAATAGAACAGACTTCTGCTACATGATACAAGTCAGAGTAGAACCTTTATTGCCTTCAAGGTAAAACCTAGATAATTAGATGGGTAGCCTCAAATTCTCCATAGTTCTGTACCGCCCTCCATGAGCTTGGAAGGAACTTTTGAATATGGATTATTGGCTAGGCTTGTGATGGTGTACAGACTGATGGCCTAATACTTACTTATGAACCCACACATCATCTCTTGCTAATGTCCATCATGAAACAAGTCATTATCATTAATCTGACTAAAGGTTTGTACATTTATCAAACAGACATGGTATAGTTGCAAATTTCCTCTAAAAATAGTGCTAATCTCAGTTTACATCATAGCTTTCAATTTCCAAAATATAGAATACTACCTCTCACAGCATGACTCAAAAGGGCAAAATGTCCAAGGACTTACTAAACATAGGAGGCTCACAGCATGGTTAAGAACTTTCTTCATACTTTCAAAAAGGGATGAGTTAATACGATTCAGTAATATGAACAATACATGTTTATTAAAACCTTTCTCAACAATGTTTGTGTCAAACCCTTTTAGTGTAGAACAAAGTACAACAAGGGCTAGAAATCACTAGAATCCTCACTGCTTGCACTAAGTGCCCAATGCAGTTGGACAATTAGCAAGATGGTGAAAAAATACGATTCACAGACAGATATAGCAATAAGCAAAACCTCATCATCCCATTACCATTTCTCTGAACAGAACACTGCACTGTCAGACCTGACCCTCACTAGTGTTCTCCCTAGCAGCCATGCCATTGGGTCAGCAAATGCACCCCCTACATGCACTCACTACACAGACACCAACAGACAAACTTCCACACATATATCATCAATACATGCATACTTACACATACACACAAAACCAGACTCGAGATTGCCTAACTTAACACTCCTAAGTGTGACCCCCTAGGCAGGCACAAGCATGCTCATGCACACACATTTATTCATGCATCTTTATTCATGCCCTACAGACAAGCATACACACACACACACACACACACACACACACACACACACACACACACACACACACACAAAATAACCACCTCCCCCACACTCATCTTCACTGAAATTACCTCTACTTCAAGTACTCCCCCATATGACTGAATGAAGGACTGCTGTATTTTACAGTGGCCACTTTTCCTATAAGAGTAAAATCTCTGTTGGAGACCATATGGCTAATTAGCATTAGCCACTCCCTTGGACTGCCACATTACCTGCAGATCCAAATGTGAAACTCCATGCTGGGGCTCCAACTGGAGGAACACCTCAGCAGTACAGCAGTCTCTGAATTTGAAAGGTTTAACATGATGACAAAACCTTTGAATCTAAAACTTCCTCATCAAACTAAGCCATTATGAATCCAAGGGATATACTTCCTAAAAACTCAAAATGAGGAACACTCCTCATAAACAAGTACAGTTTTACATGGATGGCTGAATATATGCCACATTTGTTTCCTATCTCTTACTCATCAGATATTACCTTCTACAACCACAGTCTTTCAGCAGCTTTTCTTCAATTTCTTTTATTCATGGTCTAAATAATACTGAAACAGCATTGCAGTGAAGTTTTTCACTTTTCCCTACTGGTGTTCATCCATGGAGATGAGATATACAAGTTTAGGGGATGTGGGGAATGAGCCACATAAACCAGAGGGGTATAAGAGGGTTTGCCCCCTTTAAAAAATGTTGTGCTTTTACGCACTTTTGAGTTACACTTCTTGAGGTAAGAAAATCAGTAAAGTACAAATTGTTTTTGAACGACTAAACAAAAAAACACTGGAAAGCCACCTTTTAACTGGCTTTAACACACGCCACATTTATGACATACTAATTCAGCAATGGTCCTTTCTTTTGAACAGGCTTAAAAATACACATGCAAATAAATTGTAGGAGGGAGAAACATGCTGTCAGTTTAAAAATCTGTTACAAATGCAAATGTACCATATTAAGACAACCACACCAAAATGCATTTTTATGAATTAACATGTTTTGAAACATTCCTTAAGGTTACATAACCATTTATTTTATGCCTGAAAAATGCTAGTGGAAAGTGTCAGGGCCAAGAGCTTGAAGTTCCTATCCTTGCCTTGGACTGTGTACAACCCCAAAGCTTCAATCAATAAACTTATGTAAGCAGACTGTTATGGTCCCATAATTCTTGCACTAACAACAATACTGGTTGGATGCAGCACACATTTTGTTTGCTTTGTCTCTGAAGGAAGAGGAAGGTTAACATAACCAAGTAAAAATGGCAGCAAAACAAACTGAACACAAGGAATACTCATATAACAATTTTTCATGAGACATTTTACAGTGTTGGTATTCACCCATACTGCACTATATTCATACGACTGACTTTCATACCAAAAGTTCAGAAGTCCCAAGTTTGTCGAGTGACAATGACTGGATGCGGGAGTGATGGACACCCATTTCCCGATGAATTCCAGAACATTCAATGCAGATTAGGATACCAAGGTTTGTAGACAGCCATGTTGGATCTATTGGAAAAGGGAGAGATAAAAGTGAGGAGTTAGATAAAAAAACAAAGATAAAAGTGAGGAGTTAGATAAAAAAACAAATACTACTAGGTCATCGATGCATGCACAGATAAACACTTAAAATTACAATTAAACCTAGATAACACATTCTGCTAGCAGGTTCACTACTGTAGAAATTTTGGCTTACTTTTACATAACTCGGAAATTAGAGTTGTATGTGATGTTAATGCTCTGTTGTACATTATTTATATATCCTCAAATTGGTGATCTGCATACATCATTAGATTCTTAAATAGCATACTCTGCATAACCCTGAATCTGTTAGAAACTATCTATGGATATGTGTTTGAATTACAAAACAACACAACTTACAGTCATGGCAAATAAACCATATGGCTGAGAAAAACTACATGCATCAAGAGAACAGCATTAGGCCAAGATTTTGTGAACCCTCCAGAGGCATAAACCATAGTGGGCCTCAACAAAATAGCCACCACTACTCTGAAAAATAATCACAATGCATTACTTTAACTTTTTCAGTTAACTAGACTCTCACACTTGAAGAATGGGTTTATTTATATAACATGCAGAGAAATTCCTAAAACACCAGTTCGATTAAGAACTGTAGGATGTTTACCCATTTTAATCTCTGCCTTCCCAAACCCACCAAAAGGAATTTCACCTCTACAGCTTTCTGATTTTAAATAACTGAACCCTGACACTTATGACAGAAGAGAGACATTTGGGGTAAATTAGTGTACAAGAAGATTTCAAACTGGAGGATGAGGCTGTATCAAAAGACTGCACCACTTTAGCATAAACACTCTTTAATCAATGCTTTCATCTGTAGACCATCAGAAATACAAAACTTATACAAAATGTCACATATATACTTTAAAAAACAATTAATCTATTAATCTATTAACACATTTGTTAAATTATTAATTTTCTGTTAGTTAAAAAACATTTGATGTTAATTAAGTCATTCAAGCCCGGGAAATTATCTGCTCCTAACCTCAATTGCCATAGTGTTTCCTTTCTTTCCACTTTATTTTTAATGTTGCCCCCCCACCATCATCCATAACTTGTTCAAGGATGGCAAAATAATATTTTTTATATGCTTCATATGATCGTGCGTGTCTAAAAAGAGCGTTATTGATGTCCTTCGTTTTGATAGCATAACAATACTCCCTTATTCTTTTTTAAGACTTCTGGTGGTCATTCCTATATAGTATGTGGGATGATGGTGGGGGGGACAACATTAAAAATAAAGTGGAAAGAAAGGAAACACTATGGCAATTGAGGATAGGAGAAGATAATTTACCGGGCTTGAATGACTTAATTTAACATCAATTTTTTTTTTAACGAACAGAAAATTAATGATTTAACAATTGTTTTAACAAATGTGTTAATAGATTAATTGTTTTTTAAAGTATATATATATATATATATATATATATATAAAAATCACATAAGAAAAACATTTCTTAAACTGGGAACTAGCTTGGTAAGGGAAAGCACAGCCATGGTGCAGACTCCCCTGTTATACCCCGACGTTTGAATGTCAGACAATGGATGCCCATTGGCTAAAGATGATGAAAAGTCTCTGGAAATCGGGCCTGTCACAGGCTTCTGCATTACAGGAAGACCCAAGGATCAGTACTGCAACACTAACTACGAAGCACATCTGTAATTCCCTTTTGTTATGTACATCTACCGGGGTAATAAAGCTCTAAGGAGTCAGCATCATTTACAGCCGTCATCTTTCTCTGCTCCGGGGCCACATACCTACTGAACCTTTACATAGTTCTAAATGTTTTATGCACCTCCAAATTAATGCATTATTTAAACATCTGGGAATGTGCAAAATATAGCAAAAGTTCTGGAAAGTAGAGGGGTATGTCACGTTTCTGAGCGATACAAACTTAGGAAGAGAAAGGCAAAAGCGTGCAATTCTTATGAAAAGCTCCACGTGCTATTATAATGCAAAGATGTCTGCCTGCGGACCAAGTATCTGTTTTAAACAGCAGGGTTTACTGGGCACATTTCTAGGGATACTGTGACCTGTGCATACTCAGCACTTAGAAATACACAGCCTGACTTATCGAGAAACTGCTGAAATAGGAAGATATATATAGGAATAGCAAAGAACAGTTCTGTTTGCAGGGTCATGTACAATGATCTTTTTGATGTATACTGTGAAGAACTAAATGAGGTTTCCTAAAGCAGAAAATATGACACTCTGAAGTAAGGAAGGAAAAAAATGTTTGGGTGGGGGTGCATGGAATAAGATGTGAAATTAAAAATTCCACTTTTATAAAATACTGTTATCTCAGCTACTTGTTCATATCTCACCAAGCACCTAAGCACTTTTTACGAAATGAGTAACACATGTAGGAAAACAAATCTCTGATTAACAGCAAACTGGTCAGTTATAAAATTGCAGGGTATTTCAGGCAAACCAATATTTCTCAGAGTTTCTATTATTTTCAAACATAGCAATATTTCTATTTTAAGTGAAAAGACATGGGAATGGACTAGCATGACTAGGGCATTGCAATCACACCAGCTCTTCCCTCACAGTATATTATGGGTAACAAACAGCTTTCAAAGTATTTATTCATTGTTGACCAGGTTAGTCAAACTAGACTAGTAGCCTTTTTTCAGGGGGACCTGAGGTGGTATTTATATTACTTGGGGAAAATTTGGCCAGGGCACTGAGGAACTTTTCCTACTCTTTTTTGCATCAATTTGCCAGAGGGCTAAGACCCGAAGGCGGTGTGATGGAGTAGATAAGAGGAGAATGATGTGGCCAGAGGGCTAAGACCCGAAGGCGGTGAGATGGAGTAGATAAGAGGAGAATGGTGTGGCCAGAGGGCTAAGACCCGAAGGCGGTGTGATGGAGTAGATAAGAGGAGAATGATGTGGCCAGAGGGCTAAGACCCAAAGGCGGTGTGATGGAGTAGATAAGAGGAGAAGATGTGGCCAGAGGGCTAAGACCCAAAGGCGGTGTGATGGAGTAGATAAGAGGAGAATGATGTGGCCAGAGGGCTAAGACCCGAAGGCGGTGTGATGGAGTAGATAAGATGAGAAGGATGTGGCCAGAGGGCTAAGACCCGAAGGCGGTGTGATGGAGTAGATAAGAGGAGAAGATGTGGCCAGAGGGCTAAGACCCGAAGGTGGTGTGATGGAGTAGATAAGAGGAGAATGATGTGGCCAGAGGGCTAAGACCCGAAGGCGGTGTGATGGAGTAGATAAGATGAGAATGATGTGGCCATAAGACCTGAAGGCGGTGTGATGGAGTAGATAAGAGGAGAAGATGTGGCCAGAGGGCCAAGACCCGAAGGTGGTGTGATGGAGTAGATAAGAGGAGAATGATGTGGCCAGAGGGCTAAGACCCGAAGGCGGTGTGATGGAGTAGATAAGAGGAGAAGATGTGGCCGGAGGGCTAAGACCCGAAGGCGTTGTGATGGAGTAGATGAGAGGAGAATGATGTGGCCAGAGGGCTAAGACCCGAAGGCGTTGTGATGGAGTAGAGAGGAGAATGATGTGGAGCACATGCACATCAGCAGGATAGGAAGAAGCAAAGTGAACTGGATATAAACTGTGTGGGTAGTGGATTACTACAATAAAAATGACTAAGGTTCAAAAAGGAACTTAGGTAGAGGACATTTTAAAATGTTTGATGAGTTTGAACCTGTAGATGAAGTGGCGGCTTCCTGGTTGGACACGGCACTGCAGATTTTAAAAGACATAAGGAAAGTGATTATAGATTTAAAAATCTTTATTAGGAAGAAAAATCTGGACCTCATTTTCCAAGGACAAAAAATATGTGGTACTAGTAATGAAGGTTTGAGGAGAAAAAGTACATTTAATCCCCCTTTGAACCCACAATTAAAAAACTTTGAAGTGATGATGGAAAAGAAAGTTAGGAAGGAGCTCTCTGGAAATTGGATAGTACCTAATTTATCAAAGGATGAAACTGATTTGTTGTATACCCTATCAAATGACCCGGATATTAGGGTTATAAAACCTGATAAGGGTGGGGGGGACAGTGTTAATGGACCAGGTATTTTATGAAACTAAAATGATGGAGGTTCTGGAAAATGAGGAAAGATATGAAAGAGCGTCAATAAATGAAAAAAATATAGGAAATAAGAAAATTTGGTTGGCTTTGAATGACTTGGTATTGGAGGGTTCAATTGATATAAATTTGTTTAAATTTTTAAATGTGGATAAACCTAGGGTACCTACAATTTTTGGGGTACCTAAGGTGCACAAAAAAGTTGATAACCCTCCAATGAGACCAATAGTGGCTTCCGAAGGGGCTGTCACTGCACCATTAGCCAAATGGTTAGATGAAAAACTGAAAGATGTATTAAAGGAAGGGGGTGGTATAGTTAAAGATTCCTGGGATCTGTTGCAAAATCTTAAGAAGGAAGTCTTTGATAAAAATATTATCTTTATAACTATGGACATTGTAGATCTTTTTTCGTCTATCCCTCAAGGAAGGTTTGCAGTGGTTTGAGGAAGCTCTGATTAGTTATGGGAAATTTAGTAATAATGATTTTTACCTAATATTGACACTAATGGAGTTAGTTTTAAGTAATAACTATGTGCATTATGAGGGGGAATTTTTCAAGCAAACGAAAGGTGTCGCAATGGGGGCAAGGTGTGCCCCTATTTATACCAATATTATCCTCTCAGCCTGGGAAAATAAATATATTCTGAATTCCCCATATAAGAAGTGTTGGAAGCTATATAAACGCTTTTTGGATGACATGTGTTTTTTATGGGTTGGAACAGAGATTGAGTTCGCGGCCTTTTATGAACATATTTGTCATTCCACTAATTTTTTGAAATTTACCTATGTGAAGGACCAAGTTAGTTTAAAATACTTGGATATCTTCATAGGGAAAGGCGAAGATAATTTTGTCTCCAGAGTATATAGAAAAGAGAGTTATTCAAACTCATTCCTTGCCTATAATAGTGCACACCCTCACCATCAAAAGAAGGGTATTATTAAAGGGCAGTATGTGAGGGGGAGCCGAATGACCTCAAGAGATGTAGACTTTCTTGAAGAGTGTGATAAATTAAGGGGAATGTTTTTGTCCAGAGGTTATCCCCATAAATTTATCAAGGAAATAGAGGATGAGGTAAAGGCAGGAAGGGAATGTAAATTTAAGCCGATTTTAGGCTTAATGAATTGGCAAGAAGATCGAGAGAAAAATGAACAATATAGGGGGAATAGTAATTTTGTATTTGATTTTAGTGGAGAAGCCCAGAAAATTAGAAATCTGATTGAAAATGAATGGACAAAATTTGGGGAAATCTCAGACTTGGACTGTTTGTTTTCCTCTCCTTTAAAATGTACCTATAGAAAAGGTAAAAGCCTGAAAAATTTCTTTGAAAGTAAAAGTCAGAATATTAACCTTAAAGAGGGTAGATTTGGCACATATAAATGTGGAAGATGTAATCAGTGTTCCCATTTACTTTCTGATCCAAACCACAAGGACAAGGAACAAACAAAGTATGCCAATAAATTTTTCAAGCCAAAAGTAATGTAGCTATACTCCAAATTCGATAGTTCAGTAAATGAGAATCCAGTCGAGTAAAACCAATGCAGCAGAAGCTTTAATAACCAAACAGAAACAAAAATACACACGAGCGCTTTCGCCTGGTCTTACCAGGCTTTTTCAAGTGTAACAAAGATATTAGAAATAACCATCCTTCTTATAGCTAGAGAATGTAATTGATTAATTAACTGTGTTAATACAATAATTATTTTAACCTTAATGGTAAACATACATAGTTAAAAGGTAATTGTCAAATGTCTTAAAGATTTTAAAACAAATGCGTAAAACATATTATTCACTACTACATGAACTTGGATGTTTTTTCCAAGTTCATGTAGTAGTGAGTAATATGTTTTACGCATTTGTTTTAAAATCTTTAAGACATTTGACAATTACCTTTTAACTATGTATGTTTACCATTAAGGTTAAAATAATTATTGTATTAACACAGTTAATTAATCAATTACATTCTCTAGCTATAAGAAGGATGGTTATTTCTAATATCTTTGTTACACTTGAAAAAGCCTGGTAAGACCAGGCGAAAGCGCTTGTGTGTATTTTTGTTTCTGTTTGGTTATTAAAGCTTCTGCTGCATTGGTTTTACTCGACTGGATTCTCATTTACTGAACTATCGAATTTGGAGTATAGCTACATTACTTTTGGCTTGAAAAATTTATTGGCATACTTTGTTCCTTGTCCTTGTGGTTTGGATCAGGAAGGTCTCTCGCTGATTTTTTCTTGGTTCGCTGTTTTTTTTTCATTGATTGGTTGTTTCAATATGGCTGTGGACCTATCAGCTCCTGACTTTGAGGACACTCCGGTAGCTCTCCGTGAAGAGCTAGATGATACACCCATTACTAGAAGGGAATTCAATGAGGTATTAACTCTACTAACTCAACTGAACAAAACACTTGCTGATTCTAACAGGGTAAGTGGTTTTTCCATCCCCTGTAATCAAGAATGTTTTTCCAATAAAGAAAAGAATGGTGCACAACAAGTTGAGCCGAAGGGTGTCTTTGGAAGGAACTATTTACCAGCGAAAGAAAAAGCACCAAGTGTTTCACGAAGTAACAACGTTTGTAACGGAGGTGAACAGCTTTACGACTTTCATGATAACAATTTTTGTTTCAAGGCATGGGCTGAACAGCAACCGCAGCTCAAACCAGGTACTGTTGACGCTCATTCAGAGCAACTCGATAGCAAGCTTGACATTTTTAAAACCAAGTTATATGCATATAAGAATGCACAAATGGAGGTAAATTATTTAAATGAATGTATTAGGGTAGAGCGTGTACCTAAGGGTTTGCGGTGTTTCCGCTTTCCTAACAATGCACACCAGGGCTCCGAATTGTATTCTAAACTAACAGAATTGTTTAACAGGACTGGGCTAGAAATGTTACAGCTCATGATAAATGATTATTCAACGAAAGCAAATTGCATTTTGAGTGAATTAACAAAGTTAGATGAAAAAATCACAATTAATGAAGATTTTTTTGGCATATAAAAAAAGATACAGTGACACCTTCACAGAAGTAGATGCATATTGTTTTAAAGTGTTAGAGAGAAAGGCTAAGAAGTTTGAAAGGGACCTGTATGAATACAGACAGGGGTTGGCATATCCCACCCCAATTAGAAGTAGGAGGTCTGAGGCTGATTTACAGAATACAGATGAATTTAATGAACAGCACAATAGTTTTAATCAAGATTTGCCCAGAAGGAGTGAGCGCATCGCCCAAAAAGGAGTTAACAACCCACAACAGGGTTTTCATGTTCACCAGGGCAGACCAGGGGTGAAGACGAATTTTCACCAACAGCGTGGGTGGGGGAGAGGGCGCACAGAGGAAGTTAGCTCGAATTTTAACATATGCAATGTTTTTAACATGGAAGATGAAGCTTCTCTCTGTAAAGTTATTAGTAGGAAAAACTTTACAATTTTCACCTATACAGATTTGATAATTAATTCGAGTTACTTTGATTTATTTACCAAAGGGTTACATTACATTCCCTCTAGACCTAGTTATTTACCCAAACTGTTAATAGAATTCAAAATGTTTATTAGAAATCTAAATTTATCTCTATTTTTAAAAAATCAAGAACACTGCACTAATGTTTTGAGTAGGACAAGCTCCATTAATCCTCCTACCCATCCAACTTTAAAAGTTTTTGAGGAAATGGTGGAAAGGGTTTGGAGAGACAATTTAGACAAACGCAAACTGGAGCAACCAGCTAATTTTCCTCTACCTTTGCAAGTAGTTATAGATACCATCAAGGCTGAAAAAGCATGTGTAATGAAACCGGACAAAGGGGGGGGGGTATTGTGCTCATGTACCAGCAAGACTATGAAAATCATTTACATGACATGCTACAAAACACTAGCATTTACGAACCAGTTTCGTTGAATGAGTTGAACATTTCAGTAGACAAAATCAAATATTCTTTGCATGATCATCTAATGCAGGGTGTTATTGATGAAAAATTACATAATTACTTGTTGGTGCCTAAGCCCAGAACCCCTACAATCTTTGGCATTCCCAAAGTACACAAGGGGCTCAACCCACTGAAATTCCGTCCTTTTGTAGCGGGAGCTGGTGGTATTACTAAGCCCCTTAGTAAATTTGTGGATCACCATCTGAAAAAGCATGTTACCAGTTTGCCTTATGTATGTAAAGATTCCTGGGAGTTTTTGTCCAACCTTTCCGTCGATGTCAACAACACTAACCTAATATTAGCTACTATAGACATTGTAGGGCTATTTCCCAGTATACCCCATACCCAGGGTTTAGATTGGTTTGGAGAGATGTTAGCCGTCAAAGCAGGTCTCAACAACAATTTAACTAATTTAATAATTGAGTTTATGGACACGGTTTTGCATAACAATTTCATCTTCAGTAATGGAGAATTTTATAGACATGGAGTGGGGTGGCAATGGGTGCACCTTGCGCCACCGCCTATGCAAATATTGTATTACATAAATGGGAGACAGTGCACATTCACTCCACAACTTGGAGACATCATATAAAATTCTACAAAAGATTTTTAGACGATATATGTATTCTTTGGGAGGGTTCTAGAGAGCAATTTTTGGCTTTCATGGATCATATAAATAAATCAACTGATTTTCTCACTTTTACATATGAAATTAATGATAACACTCTACACTACTTAGATGTATTATTAACAAAAGATCCCAGTGGAATAGGCTTTCTTTCAAAAATTTACAGAAAGGGTACTTACTCTAATACATTTTTACATTTTGAAAGTGGCCATCCCTCTTACATTAAAAGAGGTATTATCAAGGGACAGCTCATTCGAGCATCGAGAATGTGCAGTAACACACAACTCTTCCTGGAGGAAGCAGACTTTCTTAAAAATCTATTTTTAGAAAGAGGATATCCCTTGAATTTATTCCAAACATTACTAACGGAAATTATAGTTAAAAGAGATCAATTTTCTTTCCCTTTATTGGGTACTCATGCAACAGTAGTGAACAATAAGGCAACAACAGATAAACTAACCCAGAAGAATTTTACATATACTTACACACAGGATGCGGTTTTTATTGAGAACACAATTAAAAGTTTTTGGCCTATAGTGACCATGCAGGATGAAATGGCAAGCAAATTGCCTACGAGTATTGGATTTACTAGGAAAAGGAACACCAACCTCAAAGGTGTTTTTGAACAAAATTTACAGGTTAAGCAAGTGCACAGGATCAGTGCATCTACTGATTCACTTGGTACATCCAGATGCGGTCGATGCAATCAATGCCCCTACATTCTGCAAACAGATCAAGTATCCATTCCCTCCAGGAACATCACTTTAAAAGCAAATGACAGATATTCTTGTAATTCTGCTGGTGTGGTGTATATAGGGTTTTGCCAAATCTGTCCAGCTTTTTATGTTGGCAAAACCGACAGGCCATTAAAGCGCAGAATTTATGAACACTTATACGAGATTAGTAAAAACAAACAAACCAACGCTTTCTATAAGCACTTGTTGGTATGTCCAGAAATGTCTTTAAAATTTTTTGTTATTGAGAAAATCCAACAGGATCAAAGGGGTGGTGACTGGGAAACTCTTCTTGAAACTAGGGAGTTAATTTGGCAGCTGAAATTAAATGCAACAAAATATCCGGGACTTAATGACAGCATTAGTTTGGCGTCCATTCTCAAAAAGAGAAGAAATATGCTTTAATACATTTCTCTTTTAAATATTTTAGGTAGAAACATTAGGAAGATTCGTTGTCAACTATCCATTATTTTTCATTTTTTTATATTTATTCTAGTATGTAGTATTCTTTGCTAGTGGACACCTTCTTGTTTTTGGTTCATTTTTACCTGGTCAAGAATAAAATTGCTAACTGGGAAATTAGTGGACTAATTTATAGAAGACTTAGAACAGTTTTTATTTAACAGCATAGATAGATGTTTTACATTCAAGTATTTAATAATTTTTAAGTAAAGTAATGATTTTTAAATATTTAGGATTTAAGGAGCGTTTTGTGTTTTTTCCAAGTTCATGTAGTAGTGAATAATATGTTTTACGCATTTGCTTTAAAATCTTTAAGACATTTGACAATTACCTTTTAACTATGTATGTTTACCATTAAGGTTAAAATAATTATTGTATTAACACAGTTAATTAATCAATCACATTCTCTAGCTATAAGAAGGATGGTTATTTCTAATATCTTTGTTACACTTGAAAAAGCCTGGTAAGACCAGGTGAAAGCGCTTTTGTGTATTTTTTTTTCTGTTTGGTTATTAAAGCTTCTGCTGCATTGGTTTTACTCGACTGGATTCTCATTTACTGTACTATCGAATTTGGAGTATAGCTACATTACTTTTGGCTTGAAAAATTTATTGGCATACTTTGTTTGTTCCTTGTCCTTGTGGTTTGGATCAGGAAGGTCTCTCGCTGATTTTTTCTTGGTTCGCTGTTTTTTTTTCATCGATTGGTTGTTCCCATTTACTTCCTAGAGATACTATATATATATAAAGAGCAGGGACATCTTGATTCAAAGTAAACAATATGCAAATTGTCAGACGAGTGGTATTGTATATTTAGCTTCGTGTAAAATCTGTAATGCATTTTATATAGGGAAATCTGAGAGAAAAGTAAGAAACAGAATTTATGAGCACTATTATGACATCAAAATTCAGTGCGTCAATAATGCCCTATATAGACAAAGTGAACTGCGAGCAAGCCTCTTTCACTTTTTTTGTATTAGAAGTAGTTAATAGAGACTTAAGAGGTGGCCCATGGGAAACATCCATTGAGTATAAGGAACTTTTATGGCAAATATATTTAGAGGCCAATAAACCACCTGGGCTGAATGACAGTTTAACCATTTCGCCAGTGTTAAAAATGAGAGTGGCTAAGCTCTGAAGGGGTAATTTGGATAGGGTTCTGTTTTAGATAAAATGCTGATAGCTACAGCACTTACAAATTATAATAATTAATATGTAATATGTATTAGAAATGTATGTTTTTGACCTGTTGTAAATATATTTTCAGACATTCATTTATATAGTCATTTTAAGATGTAAAGCCTTTAAGGTAAAAAAAGTTTTCATTCTTCAGTCAGTAGATGGCGATGTTAGGTTAAGAGAAATGTATATATTTTTTACACATTTTTTTAAGTGTTTTTAAAAGGATTTCTTAAGAATCATTTAGTATGTATTAATTATTTAGAAGTAATGTGGAAATTAATTTACGTATTTAACTGCTTTCAGTAAACAAGTGATTTCAAGCACATAATAGTTTATGGCTTTTAGTATGGTGTTTTAAAGGAATTTGCTTAAATTGAAAATTTAAGAAAGGATTGTTCAATTATTCAATTATATTAATTAGTGGATGTATTTAAAGTGAATGGAATTTGTGGAGATCATTCAGCTACATCCGAGGAAGCGTCGTAAACGAAAATGCAGTGGAGAGGTTTAGTGTTTATGAGTTCTTGATTTTTGGCACGTTCCTGGTTTTGCTGTGTTGCTGCTTTGCTGTGCCTAAGGGTCGCCTGGATTATTAAACATTTGTCACAGAAGATTTTGTTAGCCTTATTTCCTCTATGAGTGTTTTTGGACTGGTGAGGAGAATGATGTGGCCAGAGGGCTAAGACCCGAAGGCGGTGTGATGGAATAGATAAGAGGAGAATGATGTGGCCAGAGGGCTAAGACCCAAAGGCGGTGTGATGGAGTAGATAAGAGGAGAAGATGTGGCCAGAGGGCTAAGACCCGAAGGCGGTGTGATGGAGTAGATAAGAGGAGAAGATGTGGCCAGCGGGCTAAGACCCAAAGGCGGTGTGATGGAGTAGATAAGAGGAGAAGATGTGGCCAGAGGGCTAAGACCCGAAGGCGGTGTGATGGAATAGATAAGAGGAGAAGATGTGGCCAGAGGGCTAAGACCCGAAGGCGGTGTGATGGAACAGATAAGAGGAGAAGATGTGGCCAGAGGGCTAAGACCCGAAGGCGTTGTGATGGTGTAGATGAGAGGAGAATGATGTGGAGCACATGCACATCAGCAGGATAGGAAGAAGCAAAGTGAACTGGATATAAACTGTGTGGGTAGTGGATTACTACAATAAAAATGACTAAGGTTCAAAAAGGAGCTTAGGTAGAGGACATTTTAAAATGTTTGATGAATTTGAAACTGTGGATGAAGTGGCGGCTTCCTGGTTGGACACAGCACTGCAGATTTTAAAAGAAGAGACCGCTGAGATCAATGATGTAGATCCAGACAGTTTACTGATATGTGATGGTGGGAAGAAGAAACTTAAAAAAGATAAAATCACTGAATTTAATGCAGAAAAAAGGTCAGAATGACTTATGCTGAAATAACAGTGCAAGGTATAAGTAAAAAAAAAAACGGGATGTTATGAGAATTAAACCTGTAGTGAGAACTGAATCTAAAACAATAGACATTATTGATAGATACTTTGTATGGGACAATGTTATACTGGCATTGGGAATTAAACCCGAAGTAGTCAAAGCATGTGTACACATTGGGACTGAATCTTTTTGCAAAATGAAATCTGAAAAATGGGATGTTGCAAAAAAAAAAAAATTAGTTTAGAAATGAAATCCTTTTGTGTGCCTTAGAATGAATATGTGGTTAGGGGTAATGAAAGAATGTTTAAAAGAAAAATATTTTTTATAATTTTGGACAGCTGATATTGATAAAACTGAAATAAGTTTTTTTTTTGAAAAATGTAAAACTGCTTATGAAATTAAAAAATTAAAAAATGTTATGATAGAAAGTTATGTAAACTGGGTTGGAAAATGATTAATTTAGCTGTTGAATATGGTATTGCTAACTTACCAAGTTTTGTGATAATTAACAGAAAAAGGGGATGCTGGGAAACTGAAGACATGCTTTCAGTATGGTTCTGGGGAAGTGTTTAATGTGCAAAAATATGAAAGTTCCAATGTGGAGAACTAGGACGTGGAAATAGAGAATGATGAAATGTCAAAAATGCAATGAAATAGGGCAGTTCTGGTTAGATCGTGAAAAAGAAATTGAAGGACAAGGGAAAAATAATGATGAAAGTCAATGTAGTAAGTGAAAATGAGGGGAGTGAACTGGGGACAAATGATGAGAGTGCAATGTTGCAAAAAATAGAACGTGATGGTGAAAATATTAATCTAAGAATCTTAGCCAAAGAGATGCTGGCGCAGAGCAGGAATAGGGGGTAGTTAAAGGTACAATAGGAAAAGGGTTAAAAGAAGAAAAAAACAACTGCCAGTAAGGAATAGAACAAGTAAACAATTTGTCTGAATGTTAATAGTATAATCAGCGATAATTGGTGTAAGAAACAGAAATGGGATATTTGTTAGATTATTTAAGAAACAAAAGGGACACACAGAGACTATACTGGAGTAGGAAATCAAGTGGAAATTTGGTGAAGATGTGTGTTCTGGTATTCTGATAATAAGAAAACCACAAATTAAAATACCGGATATAATTGTTGTAAAATTGGTGAGATGTGTTACTTGTGACGTAAGACAAGGGATGTATTTTTCAAGAATAGGTTTATGAAATTGGAGACCTTCAACTCTGAATAATACAGATTAGAAGATTTTTATCAGAATAAACCAAGATTTAATGTAAGTATAAATTGGATTATTGGAGAAGGTGTATATGAGTTAGTGGAAAGGGAAAGTAAGAAATGTTAATGTTTGTTAGGGAAGTGTTAGAAAATACAAAAAAAAGGAATAGGAAATGGTAAAATAGTAGTAAGTCGTGTACAGAAAGCTTATGACAATTAATCATGCATGTATATTGGAGATTTTGAGGAGCTATGTGTTTTATAGATAATGTATAGGTTTATTAGACTATGCATAAGTCATATGTGAAAATATATGTAAATGGTTTTAGTGAGGGAATTAAGGTTAGTAGGGGATTAAAGCAGGGATGTCCACAGTGGTTATATTATTTGTTTTATTTACAAATGCAATAGTAGAAATGTCACAAATAAGAGTTGATGAAGGGAAAATAAGCTTAGATTCAAGAATAAATATTCCTATGTATATGTCGTATCTGAGCGATTCAGTGATTATTGCAAATGGGAAAGGATGAGTTACAGGAAGTATAACAGAGGTTGGAGGATGGATGACTAAAGTAGGTTTAAAGGTCAATAAAGAATAATATAAAGAATATGGAGGAAGAGAGAAGATTGTATTCTAGGGGTATTGATTTTTCAGTGGCAGAAATAAAATTGTTAGGGGTTAAGTCTGGAGAACATAAGTTAAAGACCAGTGGGATAATTTTTTTCTCATGTTATAAAAACAGTTAATATATAGAAGAATTAGGAGTTATCTTATTTTAAGAAAGTATATTTAATACATTCATATATATTAGGTAAATTGGGACATGAGTTTGTTATCAGAAGAGATAGAGAAAGAATTGTTTCAGATTACGTTTAGTTATGTATGTGCAATCTACATTAAATCCTGTTAAAATGGGAGTAGTATATTGTAAGCAGCAGCTTGGAAATGATAAATCCTACAGTTTCCATTATTACATTTGTATTTGATTTTTTGCAAAATAACATAAAAAGAGCAAAATTATGTAATAAAAATAGCATATAGCAAATATATAGAAGTCTTACAATGTGAAAAGAGAAAAATGGGAGGGTTATTTTGAAACTGGATATTATGAAATGCTTAAAAACTGGAATCTAAAGTGGAAAGAAAATTTCAAAAGTAGGAAGGACTGGTATGAAATCATAATGGAAAGATTTTATTATGACAGACCTTGGCAAAATAAAAAAGTTAGAACTCTGATAAAAGAAAGGTTAGAAAGATATAAAGATGTTTTGGAAATTAAAGAGTTTTTGTAGAGACCGATGATAGAAAAACTACCACTAAAAGCAAATATGAACTATAAACAACTGAAAGGCAGATTATGTATTAGTTGTAATACAGAAGAAACTATAGAGCAATTCTGAAAGATTGTTGTACAATTAATATGTATGGAATTTAATGTGAATGTAAAAGTGAGATACATGAGGAAGTACAGTGGATATAAAAAGTGTACACACTCCTGTTAAAATGCCAGTTTTTTGTGATATAAAAAATGAAACCACAATAAATCATTTCAAAACTTTTCCCACCTTTAATGTGACCTATTACCTGAACAATTCAATTGAAAAACAAATCTGTTAGGGGAAAAAATATAAAAAATAAAAAACGTACACTATGCTGGTTGCATAAGTGTGCATACCCTTAAACTAATACTTTGTTGTGTGTGCACACCCTTAAACTAATACTTTGTTGAAGCACCTTTTGATTTAATTACAACATTGAGTCTTTTTGGGTACACGCCTGCCATCAATTAAAGAGACTCTGATTAACCCCAAATAAAGTTCAGCTGTCCTAGTAGGCTTTTCCTGACATTTACTCAGTTGCCTGCTACAGCAAAAGCTATAGAGTTCAGAGAGAGCTTACAAAGCACCAAAGGGATCTCATTGTTGAAAGGTATCAGTCAGGAAAAGGGTGGAAATAAATTTCCACAACAGTGGATATACCATGGAACACAGTTAAGACACTCATCAAAAAGTGGAGAAAATATGGGACAACAGTGACGTTGCAAAGAACTGAATGTCCCTCCAAAATTGATGAAAAGACAAGATGAAAACTGGTCAGGGAGGCTGCCAAGAGACCTACAGCAACACTGAAGGAGCTGCAGGAATTTCTGGCAAGTACTGGTTGTGTACTACATGTGACAACAATCTCCTGTATTCTCCATATCTCTGTACTATGGGGAAGGGTTGTAAGATGGAAGCCTTTTCTTACACAGAAAAACATTCAGGCCCGGCTGAAATTTGCAAAGCAATACATCAAGTCTCCCAAAAGCATGTGGGAAAATGTGTTATGGTCTAATGAAACCAAGGTTGAACTTTTTGGCCACAATTCCAAAAGGTATGTTTGGTGCATAAACACCACTTAGCATCACCAAAAGAACACCATCCCCACAGGGAAGCACGGTGGTGGCAGTATCATGCTTTGAGGTTGCTTTTCTTCAGCTGGAACTGGGGCTTTAGTCAAGGTGGAGGGAATTATGAACAGTTCCAAATACCAGTCACTTTTAGCCCAAAACCTTCAGGCGTCTGCTAGAAAGCTGAAAATGAAGATATTCAAGACCTATAGTTTTGTGTCTTAAGATTGTTTTACTGAGGCTTACTAAGTGTGCACACAACTAACTGAAGAGAGATGTTTTTTTCATAGAATTAGTTTTTTGATAAATCTTCATATGAAAAATAAGGATGAGTTGAGTTATGGTTCAACACTACATAAACAAACGTACATATGCACTCATTTTTTGACTTTTTAATTGTTTTTACCAGAGGTGCAGGTACATCATCTGGCATCCTGGCAGTCCCCAGACTAGCACCCCCCTGCACCACCTAAACTTAAGAGCCCTCCCCCAAAAAAATCCTCCCAAACCCAAAGGACAAAAAAGTCTTCTTGCAGTTGAGGACTGAAAATTCAACTTTTCAGCTTTTTTGCTACAACTGTAGCAATCTTATTGTTATAGTTACCAATATAAAGAGCTCCTGACTGCAAGCATAAATGCAGTTTTGGCATTAATTTATGAAACTGATATCACAAGCGACTTCTTAAGTGAATAACCAGTACTGTATCACATGCCATCAGCAACTGCCAATTTCTTCCCCAGCAGCTTGAGCTCAAGGCCGCCACCACTTTCTCCCTACCCTAGTTACAGCTCTTTTTTATGCATAATTTAAGGACAGCCAGAAAATAGAACAAAATTATTAAAGCAAATCTTTCCACTTTTTTGAAGTGACAATTTTAAGCCACAGATAAACAGCAGGGCTGTTACAATGAAGTGACAAGTTTGACACCTTATAAACACAGTATGGGGAAGGTCTTCCAACTGGAATGCAACCGAACTAAAGGAATGACTAATTCAAAAAATGTGCTGTTTTACCCTGTCATGCTTTTATGGTTTAAAAATATAAAGCAGGCTAGAGCGAGGAGAAATCAGTCATTCAGTCTAAAAAGACAAAGGTGATAGACCTGCTTCAACCTGTGTAGTCAGTGACTTGCAGCACTTGAAATGTATTTAAAAAATACATATGCTTCCCTATGTCTCAGATGAATCGTAGCAAAGGAAACAAACCTTTACTGTAGGCGAAAGGGAAAAATCAATAAAAATAAAATCACATCAATAGTATAGGGCCCTTGATGGACATTTCGGATAAAAGAAATTAAAATATGTAATTAGAGTGATTTTGATACATTAGTATATCCCACAATATCAAGGTATGACAACAAACATATTTTTGAACTTTAAGGGCAAAGTTTTCTTTTAATGCATTAGCACCTCTGATCTGAGAATATCATAGGTTCATACGTGTGCACTAGGCTAATGGCCCTGGAGCCTTTACAAGCCTAGCCCATAGGATCACCCTGGCATTCTGCCACCGGACCTTAGTTCCTAGTGCCTCTGTCAAGAAGACCCACTGGAGTGATCCCTGGGGTGAATTTTCTATTTCCCATCCACTCATCAAAATTTCTCTTGAAGACGGCCAGTGAGGTGCTCTGCTTGGCATGTACTGGAAGTCTGTTCCATACCATGGGCAGTCTCTGGGTTATGAACGTGTCCTTCCAGCATGTTCTGTTGATTGTGGTAATGAGGTTGAGGTCTCTGGCACATGTCATGCGGAGGGATTGGGATTCCTTTAGATGTAGCATTTCTAACAGAGCTGGGTCAGACATGGCTTTGTAAGTCAAGCAGAGATCGCCTCTAAGTAGGTGATATGAAACAGAGAATAGTTGGGAATTTTTTGAGACTGTCTATATAGGACAAGTGTTTAAGGTCTAGGATCCTCTTTGTGAGGTACTTTTGCGGCCTCTCCAGTTGTTGCTGGTGTCTAGTGAGGTACATACCAAATCGGACATTGTACTCAATGATTGGCCTAATGAGGGAAGAGTAGAGGGAGACAATGACCTCTTTCTTCCTGGATGTAAATCCCTTAGTAATGAGATGTGCCACATAGGACTTTCTGACCACAAGTAACCTACAAACATCTTTTACTTCCAAATGTAAATATCTTGTGAACAGTAAAAGCTGTTAATGTACAAATAGCTATGCCATCAGTAAAAAGTCCTCTTTACAGTGATAACAGTGCACTTTCAGACTTTATATCAATATTGTAATATATTATAATGCACACAAACACAGAATTACTTTTTTAGTTTCACAAAACTTTTCATGTCTTGAAAACTGTTGCTTAGATGTACTGTGCCTGTGAACTTTTGTCCAGCCAGACTTCAGCTTTCACATAACAAAAGTTTTTTCCGAGTACTTGTTTACTGAGATATTTCCATCAATATGAAAAATGTTATTTATTGACATAATGAAACAATGCTTATTATTTCTCAAGTTACAACTTACATTACAAATATCAATGCAATGCTAAGAGAAGGTGAAATTGTGAGTGAGGGCCTCTTCGAAGGGAGGAGGAAGAAGCCAAGGATGTCAAACAGGTCCGCAAACATGCATCTGCTTGAAACAGACTATGTTTAGGATGCTACACAAAATACTTTCTGATACCAGAGCAGGTGACAGATCATGAGATATAGAACTGGAATACTGCAAATGGCTTATGTAGCTAAGCACAAGTTATGTATCTGCCCTGAATCTTTCTATTAGTATTAAACCAGTTCTGAAAAAGAAACAATTTAAATTAAAATAATAACTTAAAGTAATATATTTTAAAAAGTAAAGCTGTAGTTTATGTTGTTTTAATATTTTTTGTTATCTATATTCCTGGCTTGTGTTTTGATTTAAGTCAATCATGTGAGTATATATATAATCAGTGCTGTGAAAAGTTTTTTATTGAATGCACTGAGAATCAGCAACACCTGAAAGCTTTCCTTGTAAACTGTTTTTACAGTTAAATTGTAGTGATTTGAGGCTGCTGTTTTGAACCTCTGGTTAAGTTTTCTGCCTTTCTTAGCTTCTAAATGGAAAATCACTGTACACAGACTATAGCAAGTTCAGGTAGACAGTCTTTAGGCAGAAAGTTCTAGATGATCAATCAATATACACACAGATCGCAAGTTCAGGTAAGCACAAAACTCTGGCTGAATAAAATACAAGTCTCTTACTGCTGGTTTAGACAAGCAAATCTGGATTTCCATCACAGAAAACTACACATGACCACAACATTATTATTAACATGAACCAGAATTTGTAAAAAAAAAAAAAAAAAAACAATATGCTTTTACGTGGAAAGTGAAGGCTTAAGTTTTGGAGCTTGTTTTGTCTCTGCAAGGCATGCTGGAGAGCAGCGCCAGTACCCCTAATGTCCTGATAAATGACTTAAGGATAAGGGCTGCAACCTTGACCTTCTAGTATAGCACAGGCAGATGTGAAACATGATCTTGAATGGCAAGTAGTTGGTCTACCTGTTTAACTGTAATGGGGGTTGTTGATTTGTGTAGTCAATTCCTGTTTTGTTGCAGTTTTGCACAAGATTGGCAAACAATAGGGTTAAGGATGTTTGTCCTTTTCCCCACTGTTGCACAATGTCAGAGATTAAGTAGGTGTTATGGAGGCAGGGCTTCCCCCATGCAAAAAAAAAAAAAAAAGAAAAAAACACAACTTGCTTTCACTTGTTTTCAACTAAACATTCTACCAAAGGCATTTGATCAATGGAATGTTACTTAACTGATTGACTTTGCAATTTTAAGTTATTTACCTATATATCTGTTATGGTTTACATACATTTGATCAAAAGTTCATTTCTAATGGAAAAAAGCTGGTGATATGTGTGATTGAAAACTCAGCTGACTGCATATACTGGCTTTTTAAATGAACCCAGGGATCATGTCAGTCACCCTGCTAGACAGGGGTCCAGGAAAGCAAATATTGTGGGAAGAAATAGCCAGGGGATTGTTATAGCTAGGCTTGTATAGGCCCTAGGGCCGATAACCTGGTACCAACCTATGAACCTATGTGTGCAAGACTGCTGTAAAAGGAGATTAATTTCCTCTTTCTCTACTGTACATACCTCCCACCTGTCCAGATTTTTACAGAAAGTCCAGATGTTTGCCTCATATTTTTGAGCTGTTCCATGTAAAATGTGGTTTTCTAGAAAACAGTAACCAAAAATGCAAAAAGCTACAAACTGAGAACTAATGGGAGGTCCCATATTTAAAGGAATGTATAAAAGAGCTTGTGTGCCGGCTCTAAATTTCACTTGGATTTGTTGGCATTGTTTAAGATGAAGGGACTGGATTTATTTTGTGTTATGGTTGACCACTACAATATTTTTTGACAGAACTGGCAGAAGAACTAAGATCACTGGACTTGGTAATTAATAACAGCCCTGACTTTGCAAGATATAAATACAAGTACACTCATATTTTTAATAGTACTGATAATTTGTTGGTCAAATTGAAAGCTTTTAAGCTCAAAAAGTTAGAGATCGGAAAGCTTTTGAACAGGGTACAGCTTATCCAAAACCCCCACCTTCCCAGGTGTGGACATCCAATAGGTTGATTGGTGGGAACTCTAATAACATTAATATTAATGACTTGGATACGTTTGAGGAAGTGGACCCTCAGAGAAGTGTTGGTGACATCATTTTACCTGCTGCAGATAACTCGTTGAGGAGAAGTGAACGTATTAACAACCAGCGTCACAACAATGCAGTTAGTAGTGACAATGGCTTAAATAATCCAAGTAACAATGAAAATTTTCAAGTTTATCAGCCGAACCAAGCCCAACACATGGTCAGAAATCAAATGCAAGAAAAACTAACCCGGAAGAACAACAGGAGGAGGAAGTAAATGTGTTTACGGACTGTTGTAGAGTAATTAAAAATAACAAGGGGGACTTCAACATTTTCAATTTTAGTTCTATTGATATTGATCCTGTGTTAGTTTATCTTTTTGCTCATGGACTTACCTTTGTACCTACTAGAAGACTTAATTTGGCTCGTACTTTGGTGGATTTAAAGCTTTTCACTAGAAAACTTAATTTGACTTTAATGCCTCACAACGACCAGGAAAAGGTGCCTGAATTCAGGGTACCTAGCACTTATAACCCCCCCTTACAACCTGTGGTTTCATTTTTTGAACGGGCTGGTGAGAATGATGTACTTATATGGTATAAACACAAACCTATTGTTGAAAATAACCTTCCTATTGAACAGAAACACGATTTGGGTTTGTTAAGAAAAAGTAACTTTAGGGTTCTGAAGCCTGATAAGGGTCGTGGTTTGGTGTTTATGGAGAAGTGCAAGTACAATGATAGACTGTATGAAATTTTAAATACTGATACTTATAACAGAGCTTCTTTTAATGAGGTTAATATAACCCAACAGCGTATTAAGGGTTATATTAATGATTTATTTATTGAATCTAGGATTGACAGTAATGTTTTTAATTACCTTTGCATGCCATGTCATATCACACCTAAGATCTTTGGAATACCAAAGATTCACAAGCATTTAAATAATCCACCTTTTAGTATAGTGGATGGGACTAATTCTGTTACATATGCATGTGCAAAGTTTATTGAAAACCAGTTAAAGAAAGTTTTGAGTGCTGAGAAACAAATCTGTACGGATTCGTGGTCCTTTCTAGCTAGTATAAATTCAATCCCCTTTCAGGGAGATAAGAACTTTTTAACAACTGACGTAAAGGACCTTTACACTAGTATTCCTCATAATACTGGTACTGAATGGCTGTCTATTTTTGGAGCGTAAAGGTGTTTCAGGAGCTGGTATTAGTTTGGTTTCCAAATTATTGGATATCATATTGTCAAATCATTATTTGATGTTTAATGATGAATTTTTTCTCCAAAAAGTGGGTGTAGCAATGGGTTCCCCTTGTGGGGTGAGCTTCGCAAATGTAGTAATGGCATATTGGGAGCACAAATTTATTTTTAGCAACACCCTAATTAGTGAGCGTATTGTGTTTTACACGCGCTTTTTAGATATCATCTTTATGATTTTTGACGGGGGTGAATTCATTGCTAATCAGTTATTGGTTTATTTAACTAGTACCACGGATTTTTTTTAAATTTACATCCAGTTTCCATACTGAGGCCATAACTTATTTGGATATTGAATTGACCAAGGGTTTTCTAAATAACAGATATGTTTCCAGAATTTATAGAAAGGAAACATACTCTAACTCCTTTCTTCATTTTTTGAGCTCGCACCCATACCACCAAAAGTGCTCTGTAGTTAAAGGGCAGTTAGTACGTGCTACTAGAATCATTACCATCAATGAAGATTTTGACTTAGAATGTGAGAATTTAAGACAAATGTTTTTGAGGAGGGGTTAATCTCTAATACAGGAGGTTAGAAATAAAAGATTTGTGGGTACCTATTTACCCATTTTGGGGGTACCAGCATAGGAACTGAGAACTTTGGGAATAACAACAATTTGGTGAAAGAATATTCGCTTAGTTTTATTACACCTTTCTCTGTGGATTTTAGCCATTTAAAGAGAACTGTTACAAGGAATTGGCATTGGTTAAAAGATGACCCTAGAGCTCCCGGAATTGAGCTCTATCCTACATTTGTTTTTAAGAAAGGTGCTACGCTGAAGTTTCTAGTGGAAAGAACTAACATTTTACTTATATTTATTTATTTTATTTTACATTTGTTGACCGGGCTAGTCCACCTGGATATATGTCCATTTTCAGTAGAGGCCCGGGGAGATGAGCTCCACTATACAGATAATAGCAACTTCAGGTACAGTACACATTTAAGACTAGAATGCAATTGTTTACATGCAACTTAGTAATCTTACTACTTAACATATTTAACAAAAATATATACATTATTTATAAAGAAAAGACATGTTCATAAAGTTGATAGCTTGGTATACAAGTTCATACTCTATAATGGTTCCTTAAAAAGACTAAGTTCATGCAGACTTTAGTTTAGCTTAACAGATCATACTCTCTGTGGTTTATGAAACAGCTAGACTTAATGCAGCAATAGTGAAATAAGTATACAGTGCACATAGCAAGGAGGGGATTGCTAGTCTGGGTTAGTACAAGGGCATAGCCAGTGAGTTCTAATGTATACTTTAAGTTTCTTTTTGAAAAGTAACGTTGAAGACAGAGATGAGAGTTCAGTGGGAAGTAGGTTCCAGGTTTTCCCCACAGTGTTGGAGAACAGTGAATCCCCAAGCCTTATTGTTCGATTTGTGCATGGATACAAGAAATGTATTTGCTGAGTGAAGGTTTGTAAGATTTTTGTAGGGGGTGATAAGGCTAGTAAGTATTGGAGTATTGCTAGGATGATAAAGGGGGTCTTGTGGGCAATAATAAGTTGATGAAATTGAAGCTGAGTATGCAGCTCTAGCCATCCTAGCCATTTTAGATTATGGCAGTGGTGGGTTCTAAATGGGGAACCAGTGGCAAATTTGGCAATGTTATTATAGGAGGTTGCCAGTTTGCCATTAAAGTTAAAAACCCCGGTATGCTTAGATGTGAATCATGTCCGTATTGCAGATACATAGAAACTGGTTAAAAATATTCAGTTAACAATTTTTTATACCAAGGGTAAATTTTCATGTAATTCTAATATGATTATTTATTTAGCCAAATGCCAAGTGTGTCCTTTTTATATAGGTAAAACTGAGCGTAAATTGCATGAAAGGATATATGAACAATGTAGTGTATTAATAAAAAGAAAGAAGAGAATGCCTTGGCTAAACATATAGGACTGAACAGTGGGCATTTTTTTAATAAATTTAGGGTTATAGACCACATTACATATGATTTGAGGGATGGACCCTTTAATTTGAAACTGGAATGCCCTGAACTAATGTAGCAGCTTAAACTGGACGCATTTAAATATGCGGGGTTGAATGATATGTGTTCAATTACACCTTTTTTGAAAATTTTAAGTTTGAATAGGTAACTAGGTTGGAAGAATGGGTTCATTCTGTACATGCATATTTATTGATATTGGCAATATCTATGGATATTGGCAAAAGCTCCTGCTACCCCCATAGTGCCTTTTTTAGGCAAGGCTCAAAAGACAAACCCACCTCCATAGGTATCACAAGGGATAAGAAAGGCCGACCGAGGACGGACTGGACCCAAGTGTAAGGAGGACTGCAATGAGAGATACAAGATCTAAGAGTAATGCTACTCAACACCAGAAGTCTAAACCTCAAGATGCACGCACTTGAAACTCTCCTTAGCATGGAGAACATCGATATCTGTGCAGTAACAGAAACCTGGTTCAAGGCTCCCGAGAGCACCCCAGCACTACCAGGTTATACCTCATACCATGCTTTTGGCCCCAAAACTTGGACCGAACCACAAAAGGAGGGGGAGTATCAATATTCGTCAAAGATACCCACACCTCCAGGTTGGTGGCACAGCACGAAGCATCAGAGACTATTCATGTGCAACTAACAGTGGGTAAAACTGCCTTCCAGTTTATAGCCTGCTACAGACCACCCTCCCAAACCCAGGAACCCCACTCGGCCTTCCTGAGAACACTGGAAAATATGAAGGTCTCTCCAAACACCATTATATTGGGCGACTTCAACTACTCAAACATAGACTGGGAGCATTACTCTAGCTCCAACACCCTAGCCCAAAGGTTCCTAGAATTTATAAACTCAAATGCTATGGAACAACTTGTTACCACTCCCACAAGAGGGAAAACATACTGGATCTGATCATCACCAACATGGGGACTCTATGCTCCAGACCAGAAGTGTATCCCTCACTGGTAAGATCAGACCATAAACTAATCTCACTGGATATTCACATCCCGACCACACCCCCTGCCCAGAAAACCACAGTGAAAAACTTCTCTAAAGCAAATTTCACACTCCTCAAAACTGAGGTGGAATCCTTCAAAGCCCCCGGTCTTGTGGAAAATACAGCCCAGACCGCAGAATCCTTTATAAACGCATTCTATGAACACCTTCAGGAATGCATGGATCATGCAATCCCAAATAAAACCAAGACCCAATCCTCCAAAGGCAGACGTCCTGTCTGGTGGACCCCAGCCATAAACAAACTATACAATAGAAGGAGGAAGCTACTACATGATAGAGCAAAATCCCAAAAAGGGAAGGCATCTCTGATCAATATTAGCAAAAAACTACGGGCACTCATAAAATCGTCTAAGGCCAGCTTCGAGAGAAAAATTGCACAGGACACTAAGGATAATCACAAGACTTTCTTTAGTTATGTTAGAAAACTGGGTGGGAATTCCCAGATATGCTCAGAATTAGTCCAAAATTATAAAAAATACACCGAACCCACAGACATTGCCAACATCCTAGCTGACAGGTTCAGCGCACACTTCTCCCCCCTTCCCCACCAAAAGGGCAAATATCTATCCCAGCAGAGTGCTGCCTCCCTGACATCTCAGATGCTCAGGTAAGAGCCGCCCTCTCCAAAGCAAAAAACACAGCATCAATGGGACCAGACGGTGTCCCGGGCTGCGTCCTACATGAACTCCAAGAAGAGCTAAACCCATACATAAAACTACTGCTCAATCTCAGTCTTACTACAGGATATGTACCCAAAGAGTGCCGTACAGCAACAGTGGTCCCTCTCCACAAAGGTGGTGCCTCAACAGATCCTGAAAACTATCACCCCATAAGCCTGACTAGCTTGGTCTGCAAAGCTATGGAAAGGATCATCATGGACCTCATAAATAAAGATACTGGGGACCTACAAACACTGGATCCTACCCAGTTCAGCTTTGTTAAGGGCAGATCCTGCCTCTTAAACCTGATCGATTTCTTTGAAACAGTCACCAAGGCCATTGACGAGGGAAAGGTGGTCCACACAGCCTACCTGGATCTCGCAAAAGCCTTCAATACAATACCCCACTCGGGCATTATAGATAAGCTCACCAGCTTAAATATAAACCCCTGTGTCACTAGATGGGTTGCAAACTGGCTCAAGGACAGAACCCACATGGTTAGAATTGCTGGAGCCATGTCAGACTCCAAACCAGTTACAAGTGGCATCCCACAAGGCTCAGTCCTGGGACCTCCCTTGTTCGGTATATATATCTCGGAGGTACAGGCCAACATGGAAGGACTGTGGCTGACCAAGTTCGCAGATGACTGCAAACTGGGTGCCATAATCAACTCTCCAGCCGACACAAGCATCCTCCAAAAGGGCCTCATAGAAACAGACAACTGCTGCCAGAGCCATGGCCTCAAGCTAAACGCCAAAAAGTGTATAGTTATCCCCTTTGGCAAAAACAAAGTGCCCACAAATTACCACATAGGTGGTAATCCATTAAGTACAGAAGAAGTAATTAGGGACCTGGGGACCCAAGTTGATAGCAATCTCTCATTTGACAACCACGTGGCCAAAGTGGTTAGAAAAACATTTTATATAGCCCACCTAATCATGAAGGGATTCACATCTAGATCAGGGGAGGTCATCATGCCTCTTTACTCATCCCTCATCAAGCCCATAATTAAGTACAATGCCCCTTTTGGGATGTACCTTACCAGACACCTGCAGCAACTTGAAAGACCCCAAAAGTACCTCACCAAGAGGATCAAAGGGCTCAAACAGATGCCATATGCTGCCCGGTTAAAGAAACTCCAGCTCTACTCAGTGGCATACCGCCTGCTCAGAGGCGATCCCTGCCTGACGTATAAAGCCATGTCCAACCCGGAATTAATGGACATGCTGCACCTCAGAAAATCCAAATCCCATCGAGCTACGTGCTCGAGAGACTTGAACCTCAGCACTGAAATAAATAGGACATGCTGGAGGGACAGATTCATAACCTAGAGGCTCCCTTCACTCTGGAATAAAATCCCAGTCCAGGTTAGGCAGAGTCCCTCATTGACTCTCTTCAAGAGGAATCTTGATGAGTGGATGGGAGATCGTAGGTTTACCCTGGGTATCACTTCTGTGTCACTGTTAGAGAGGCACAGCATACTAACCTCGAAAAAGGGCATAGCAAAATTAATTTAAAATGGGTGGCGAAAGCCAAACACACTCTGGCTAGGCTTATAAATGCCCTAGGGCAGATAGCCTAGTATGAACCTATGAACCTATTGTAAATATGTTTTTTACATGTAGTCTTATACACGTTTGACGTTGAAATTACTTTTTATTTAAAATGTTTTTAGTGGAGTGGACAGGAAGTGACAGTATTTTAGTGTTGATTGATGTTAAGTATTCAATTAATTTCTAGGTTATGTATTTAAATTCTGGGTGAAGTCTGAATTTTTTATCTGATGAAGTTTGTGTAATATCACTGATGAAGAGGGCTTAATAATAAATTGGACATTCTTGGACCTGTACTGTCATTACTGGTTTAGTTCCTGTTTTCTAGTAAATCACTGAAGATTGAAGTCAGCAATGACATACATTTGAGTTTTGTACTTCATATCCTTCAGAAAATGCATGCCAACACAAATCCTATTATTCTAGCTACTTTCTAAGTTTATAAGAAAAATATTTAAAATCTGTCCCTAATTTTGGGCCTTTGTCCCCCCATTAGTTTAGTTTTTGTCCAGATTTCTTGCACTGAAAGATTGAGATGCATGCTAATGTATGCAGTGTGATTTCAGAAGTGGTATATATGAGCAAAAAATACTTAACTTTAACTTTTCTATTTTTTTTCAGTTAGTGATCAACCAGCTGTGTTCAATCACATGCCATTCAATATTTTTGTTTTTAATATATGGATATACATACAAGTGTATATGTATATTTCACATACAGTCACAAACACACATATAAACACCATCAAACTGACAGCCAAAAAGATCACGTGCTACCCGCATGACAACAGTAACCAGGAAAGCAAAGAAAAAACAACTGTGATAATCAATTACTCTCTCTACTTGAGCTGACACAAAGTACAACTTGGAAAAAATTAATATTTTGAAAGATGTTAAATACTGGTAGTGCCACACAGCTTGCTGTCCGGACAAGTTAACAACCACGTGCACTACTAAATATCATTAACCACTTACAAATGCTCGACAACCACTACTCAGGTTGACCTGGACTGGCAGACTTAACCTCTTCTACCCTCACCTCACTGCTGAAACAGCCAGCTAGAAGTTATTCAGTCATTACTTGTTAAAGTCACCTTGTTTAAATACCAAATAACCATTCAGTGTTGGAGGGCAAGAAATACAAAACTGCATCTGCAGTGTTATTAAGGTACAGGATCACAGGCACAGATTTTTTTCTCCTTAATACACTTTGTTTCCCCCATCCAACATCCACCACTCCATGTGAACTGCAGTAAATACTTTGCTTCCAATTGTCTGCTAAGGTCCCCAACATATGCATAATAAAAAGCACACATATCCTGGTGTTGTCTCAGACTCCTGTCCTACTTACTGCTATCATTTCTAGCACATTAATATATTGTAGGCATTTACTGTACTTATTTTACAGAAATGTGTCAGTAATGCACTTTAAATGAGCCGTCACAAAAGAAAAAAAATAATGGCTGGTGGATTCACTAACATACTTTTGGCCCTGCTCTTGCAAACCTGCCTTTCAGCAGTTTTTCTGTGATTTAGCGATGCCTGTCACAATGTGCCATTAAGCCATAAAACTGCTGAAAGCTTCTACTATGTCATATGGTTTCTAAGTAGCTGCATATATCTCGCACGATTTGCTACTTACAACGTTCTGCTGCTCATCACTTTTTTGTCATTTGAAAATATATTTTTCTTTTGCAATGATGCTATTTGTTTCGTATTTGGTGTGAAATATGCCATGTTAGAATGTTAGACATTACAAAGGTTTGCTCATCACTACTACTACCTGCAAGTCTGTTTGCTCGTTCCTTGGAGTGTACTGCTTCTGAACAGACTTCTGAAAAGAATCCCGCTTACAATGTCCAGATACTGAGAAAGACAAGCCGGCCATCAAAAATACAACAAAAGAGATGACTGGATATGTACATTGGAAATATGATGTACAGCGTGAAATACATTTCTCGATTCCAACAAACCAAAATCCATACTGCTCTGAAGTTTAAAATGTCTAACACAGCTAAAGGAGGTAACAGTCAGACTCTCCAGGAGTTGCATTATTTTGTAAATGATGCAGAAAATGCAAATGGGGTACCAGTGAAAATCTAGGTCCATTGCAAAGACAACTGCTCCTTTATGATACTGTGATAAAACACTGCAAGGAGATGTGGACTTAACGACAATGTTTTATCAAGAACCAAACATTAAAGCACTTAAGAACATCAGATATTAATGCCACAGGCTTTTCTGAGAAATTCTGTCAACTAATATATGAAAAGAGTACAACAATTAATGCATTAAGCTACGAGTGGTTAAAAGAACTCTTCTTAGCAGTCCAGGGTTTGAGTCACTTTGCCTCCATTTGCCTACTGTGCGAATATGAGCAAGTCACAATCAGAGAGGGCTGGGGGACAAAAGGGAAGCTGGCTGGTTTGTCATTTGCTTTCTATCTTGTCTGACTCACAGAAGTTCTGAAAATGCCTAAAGGTATGGACTCACAAACATCTACATTTCACAGGTTTATGAACCTTTCTGTGACTTACTTTTTCTACCCATTAATTTTTCCTTCCTGCAGCATCCACAACCTGTGTGGCACAGACAGGTCAGTAATAGGAGGTGGGTAAGAAAAACAGGAGGCACATCAAGCAGGATCTGAGGCACTAAGGGATGAAGTAATGATTATGTCACTGATGACATGGATTTAATGTAGCAGCTAAGCACCATTGGAGGTGGCCGTGGTTCCAGAAATAAGGGCTACTGCAAGAATGACCTAATGAGGATCATAATCTCATCTCCAGCAAGATGACAGCTGCTAGCCCTGGCTCTCGCCTCTTTCTTCTGCTGTCTTACCAAGTGGCAGTGGAGAGGGACATGTGCAAAATGGAAGGCATAACTAGATGGTGAAGTGGGGGACGGGGGGGGTAAAAAATGCAGCAGAGAATGCAGACATCTGTGAGGTCACAGACACCATAGAGAGCATATCAGCAGTGCAAGGTTATAATGACTTCCACACATTTAGACCAGCTACTACACGGACAGGACTAAAGGTGGAGGGGTCCCGATTTACATTAAAAATACATATACCTCAGGGCTGGTCAAACATGAAAATGCACATTAACTTCTCCACATTTAAATCAACATAGGCAAAATCCTGTATCACTTCCTTGCAAGCTATACGTCCCTTTCTATGACCAGAAACCTATAACATGTACTTAAGGCTATTGGACACACTCACCATCCAACCCAATACTATATTCATGAGTGACTAACTACCCTACTATTAACTGTGAATCGTATAAGGCACCAAAAGTACAAGTACAATGATTCCTGGATTTTATAAACACAACCTCCCTGGACCAAACTGTCAATACACCAACCAGGGGTGGAAACGTACTGAATCTGGTCCTCACTAATATGGGGGACTGGTACACATCCTATAGTATGTCTTCTCTGGTAAGGTCAGACCACAAAATGGTCTCCTTTTAAATAAAAATAAAACCTGGAACCCCAGCTAACCATGGACTATTCAGGAACTACTCTAAGGCTAACTTCCTACTACTAAGTGATAACCTGGCAAAATTTCAAGCCCTCATAAATCCTGAGAACATTGCTGCCTATGTAGAACTGTTCACAGAAACTCTATACAGCCATGTTAACAGCTGAATAGAAGCAGCTGTACTCACCAGGAAAGAGTATAAAATTAACTAAAAACAAGCCACCCTGGTGGAATCACAAAATCAATAGGCTGTATAACAGGAGGAAGAAAATCATGGCAAAAATTAGGAGGTGCAGCACTCAGCAGGATAAAAGCACTCTCAAACTAAACAGATAACTCAGAGGACAAATAAAGTCTACCAAAGCCAAATTTGAGGTACATTTGACCTCCCAGGCCAAGGACATCTACAAGGCATTCTTTAGCTATGCCCACAACCTCAAACGCAATATATATTTGTGTGCAGAGCTCATTGTCAATGGAGCCACCTATACTGAGCCAGAACATACAGCAAACCTACTGGCCAACAAATTCAGCACCAATTTTCTCTCTCTCCCCACCTCAACCTTCCTTCAGGAAATACCATAGGTTCATAGGTTGGTACTAGGCTATCAGACCTAGGGCCTATACAAGCCTAGCCATAACAATTCCCTGGCTATTTCTTCCCACACTATTTACTTCTCTGGACCCCTGTCTAGCAGGGCAACTGACGTGATCCCCGGGGTGAATTTCCTTTCTCCATCCAATCATCAAGGTTCCTTTTGAAGAGGGCCAAAGAGGCACTCTGCTTGACATGTATGGGCAATCTATTCCAGAGTCTGGGGAGTCTCTGGGTCAGGAACCTATCCCTCCAGCATGTTTTGTTTATTGTGATGACAAGGTTTACATCCCTGGAGCGTGTGGCTCTGAGGGATTGGGATTTCTTTAAGTGTAGCATGTCCAACAGCTCTGGGTTTGACATGGCCTTGTATGTTAAGCAGTGATTGCCTCTGAGTAGACGATATGCGACAGAGTATAGCTGGAGTTTTTTTAAGGCGGTCAGCGTAGGGCATCTGCTTTAGGCCTGTGATTCTTTTAGTGAGGTATTTCTGTGGCCTTTCCAGTTGTTGCAGATGTCTTGAGAGGTACATACCAAATGGGGCATTGTATTCTATAATGGGTCTAATGACAGATGAGTACAGTGGGACAATGACCTCCTTTTTTCTGGATGAAAAGTCCTTAGTGATGAGGTGTGCCACATAGAAGGATTTCCTGACTGTTGTGGCGATGTGGTTATCGAAGGTGAGACCACTGTCCACCTGTGTCCCTAAGTCTCTTATCACACTTTCAGTGTTTACTGTACTGCCACCTATATGGTAATTCACGGGTACATGTTTTTTCCTAAAGGGGATAACTATACATTTCTTGGCAATGAGCTTGAGCCCATGGCTCTGGCACCAAGCATCTGTTTCTGTAAGGCCCTTTTGTAGAGTATCCACATCATTTGGGGATTCAATAATGGCTCCCAGTTTGCAGTAATCTGCAAACTTTGTTAGCCAGAGTCCCTTAGTGTTGGCCTGTACTTCAGAGAAGTAGATGCCAAACGAGCGGTCCCAGGACTGAACACTGAGGTACTCCCACTTGTCACTTGTCTGGAGCTGGATTTGGAGTCGGCTACTTTTACAGTGTGGGTTCTATCAGTAAGCCAGTTAGCAACCCACTGGGTGATGTAGGGATTAATGCCCAGCTTAGTAAGTTTATCTATGATTCCAGAGTGGGGGATGGTGTCAAAGGCCTTGGCAAGGTCTAGATAGGCTGTGTGGACCCCACCTTACCCTTGTCCATGGCTCTGGACACTGATTCGAAGAAGTCAATCAGGTTCAGGAGACAAGATCGGCCCTTCACGAAACCAAACTGGGTGGGGTCCAGTGTTTGAAGGTTGCCAATGTCTTTGTTTATAAGTTCCATGATAATACGCTCCATGGCCTTGCAGATAAGGCTCATCAGACTGATGGGACAGTAGTTTCCAGGATCCAAGGTGGATCCCCCCTTGAGGAGTGGGATAACTATAGCTCTGCACCACTCACTGGGCATGAAACCTGAGGTGAGTCTATGATTAAACATGACACTTAGGTGAGGTGCCAGTTCATATTGTAGTTCATGTAGTACACAGCCCGGGACGCCATCCATTCCAATGGATGCTGTATTCTTAGCTTTGGAGAGTGTGTTTTTTTACCTGTGTGACCGTTATTACCGGAATTTGGCAATCTTCCTGTATTGAGATGGGCCATTTAGGGGGTGAGGGGGGGGGGTGACGTTGGCACTGGATCGATCTGCCAGGATAGAGGCAATATCCTTGGGATCAGTATATTTAATGCCATTCTGTTTTAGCTCAGAGCAGATCTGAGCATTGCCATTTAGATTCTTGACATAGTTATAGAATGCCTTGTGGTTGTCTTTGGAATCTTTGGCAATTTTATTTTCGTAACTAGCTTTGGAGGATTTTATGAGGGATCTCAGTTTCTTACTGAGGCTGGTAAGGGAGTTTTTTGTATCCTGGGATTTTCCTCTTTTCTGCAACAGTTTCTTCCTTTTGTTGTAAAGTTTGTTTATGGCAGGGGACCACCAGATTGACTTTATTTTTCTGGATGAGAGCATCTTGGTTCTATTTGGGATGGTACGATTCATGCATGAGTGGATGTGCTCGTACAGTGCCTTAGTGTAGTATTCAGCAGTTGAACTTTCAGTTCCTGTCTGCATGGGTGTCATGAAGTTTGTCACTTCTGACTTCAGCAGCATGAAGTTGGCTTTGGAGAAGTTTTTATGGAGGTTTCCTTACTGGGGGGTGGGGGTGGGATGTGGATGTTAAGGGTGATTAGCTTATGGTCAGACCTGACTAACGAGGGGGTGACCATAGGTGTGGAGCATCGATTTCCCATGTTGGTAATGACCAGGTCTAGGATATTGGAGCCCCTGGTGGGACTATGGATTAGTTGATCCAGGGCGTTGGAATTTATGAATTCCAAGAACCATTGGGCAAAGGTGTTGGTACATGAGTAGTTTTCCCAGTTAATGGCAGGGTAGTTAAAGTCACCCAGTATTAGGGTGTTTGGTTGTATCTTAATATTTTCCAGTTTGTTTAGAAAGGTGTAGTGAGAATCTTGGGGTATGTTGGGGGATCTGTAGCAAGCTACAGTTTGGATTGCAGTCTTACCTAGTGTTACTTGCACCTGGAGAATTTCAGACGCATTGTGTTGGGCAACTAGCCTGGTGGTGTGAATATCCTTGGTGAATATTGACACTCCTCCACCTTCAGTGTTTCGGTCCTGGTTTGGTGGTCGAAATGTGTGAAGAGTTGTAGCCTGGTATTGCAGGGGTGCTCTCTGGAGCCTTGAACCAGGTCTCAGTTACTGCACAGATATCGATGCTCTCCATTTTTTTGGAGTGCCTCGAGAGAGTGCATTTTGAGGTTTAGACTTCTAGCATTGAGTAGCATTACCTTCAGATTTTGCATGCTTGTATCTGTTACAGTGGTGGTTTTGTCCTTTGAACTTTGCCTAAAAAAGGCACTATAGGGGTGGCAAGAGCCTTAGCCAGTAACCTGAATCCCAGGGACGACAGGTGTAGACCATCTCTGGCAAAGCATTGTGGTCTGTCGATCATGTCGTCCCAGGCAGACAGATACTGGATCCCCTTTGAATGACACTAGAAGCTTAGCCAATTGTTGAAGTCAATCATTTTGTCCTTATATTGTGGTACAGGGTGAAGGCCGGATGCTACTCAGGGATAGGGTCATACCTGCCTGGGCCACATGATCCGAGAGCTCTTCCATGTCTCTTTTCATGTAGTCCAGGGAGGTACGTCTCAAGTAATTTACTCCAACATGGACAATGACAGAGTCATATTTGCACTTGTTGTGGAGTGCCTTGAGTGCATGCATTATGTGACAGATCCTGGCACCAGACAGGCAGTGGACTGTAATTTTCTCCTTGTTCAACCTAGTGAGTGGGACATCAGTGTGCCGGACTATAGAGTCACCAATAACTAAAGTGTTAGGTATGTTGTCTTGCCTTAGGGGCTGTTGCTGGGTGGCACACTGGTGTTGTGAACTATGTGACACTTTGGTTGTGATTGGTGCTTGTTTGCGTTTCACCTTCAGCGGTTCTTGTTGCTTGGGCAGGTTACAGTTAAGGGCCTCTGCATATGTGGATTTAGTGTTTCTATATGTGGGTGTTGGTGGTGTGGGTTTAGAAGGGCTATGTGTTGCTTGAGGTGTAGTGTGGGTGTTAACCTTCTCCTCTTGACTGTCTAGCACAATCTTGGGTGGAGAGAGCTTTGCTTCCATTTTGGCTATGTAAGTGCATCTCTCACAGGTTGTAGTGTTGGGTGGTAGGAGGAGAGGGTTGTCTGTGTACATGAGGCAACTGCATTGCCCCAGTATGCCCAGATTCACCAGGTGGACAGGAGAAATCACCGGAAGCTGATCCTTGGATATGCCTGGTTTGGTGCTTTTTTTTGTAAAGTACAGGAGCTGTTTTCCCTTACCTTAGCAAGGTACTTTGCAATTATAGGCTGTTTAGTGCCTACTATTACTTTCTCCTTATTATCAAGGAGAGTTGAGTGCTTGTATCAGTTTAAGGCTTCCTAGTTCTTTCCAGCAGGTATTAGAGCAAGTGCTAGTCACAGGGATGCTTACAGATAAGATGAAAAAAAATGCACACTGCAGTGTGCACTAGAGAAGTTAGATGTGAAAGTAGGTAACTTAAGTTTTACCTGTTTAAAAAGTTAAGGTTTAGTGGAGAGTTACTATTTTTAAAACAGCAAGATGGATTGAAAGGGGTGGTCACTTTTGTATTCTGGTACTATGGAATACAATAGGATGGCCAATAAATTTAAATAGTTGAAGGGGAGGGATTTCAAAAATGATGATTTTGTGATTACTCACACAAGCCAGTGAAAGTAGAGAGGAAATGAGATATATGGTCAGATTAACATAAGAGGCAGGCAACTAGAAAGACAGTGGTATTTAACAAGACAACTATAACTGGGAGGGAGGGCGGGAAAAAAATTCTGCCCGACTCAGAAGAGACAGAGCTGTGGTCTCTTTTGAAGTTTTAATATGCTGTTAAAGCAGAATGCAAGTAAAACACAAGGTAAAGAAAACAAACCACAGTATTCAAAATATAAAAAGGCAATAAAGTAATACAAAATACAAAAAATAAAAGCAAACTAACCTTTCATTCACAGCAAATTGTAGTAGAGTCTGGATGAGCCTTTCTGATAAATGCAACTCCCCCTACTATCACTAGGGAACAGGTTCTTAATGCTCCTTAAGGCCAAGAACACAGAATCAATGGGCCCAGAAAACATTCCAAGATGCCTCCTAAATAGCATGAAATATGACCTATCAGGCCCTCTGGAATTGCTATTTAACTAACCTCCAAACAGGCTCCGTACCTCACATATGGAGAACAGCAACAGTCATCCCTCTGCACAAAGGTGTGCCAACTACAGACCCATAAGTCTCATTTGTCTCATATGCAAAGCCATAGAAAGAATTATTATGGAAATGATAAGTAATGACACAGGAGACCTCTAGACACTACACCCAATCTAATTTGGTTTTGTCAAAAGCAGGTCATGCCTACTCAACCTGGTGGACTTCTTTGAGAAGTTCACCAGTGCAATGGATAAGGGCACTATGGTTCATGCTGCATACCTTGACCTGGCCAAGGCATCTGACATAATACGTACTCTGTCAACAATGCCCAAGTGGGGTATTGTGTCAAATGACTATGTGGCCAAGGCATTTGACACAATACCCTACCTGGACATTGTTGACAAACTCAATAGGTTAGGTAAAAACCCTTATTTCATGTGGTGAATGGCCACCTGGTTCACAAACAGGACCCAGGAAGTTAGAATTGGGGAGTCCACCTCTACAAAGATGATAGTCACAACAGCAGTCCCCCAGGGATTGGTCCTGGGACAGCTCCTTTTTGGCATTTACTTCTCTGAAGTCAAGGTCGATGTCAATGGCCTCTGGCTGACTAAATCTGTAGATGACTGTAAATTAGGACCAGTCACAGAAGCCTCCCACTGACACAAATGTTCTTCAATAAGGGCTTACACAGACAAATAACTGTTGTCAGAGCCATGGACTAAAACTAAATTGCATAATCGTATCCTTTGACAAGTCATTCTCCCCTGGTAACTATCATATTGACAACACACCCCTAAGAGTTGATCCAGTAGTCAGGGACTTGGGGACACACAGACAGTAATCTAGTCTTTGACCATCGCACATCATATACACTTAGTGAGAAAATTATTCTATGTTGTGCAACTTATACACAAAGGTATGGAATGCAAGTCCAAGGAGGTCATTGTTCCATCATATTCACCATTTATTAGACCTATCATCAAGTACAGGGTCCCCTAGGGTATATACCTAACCAGGCACATCCAACAATTGAAACATCCATAGAGGTTCCTCACTAAAAGAATACAGGGTGTAAGCAACATGTTCTATGCAATCCACCTCAAGGTTCTATCCCTGTATTCTCTCTTATACAGGCTGAGTGTAGGCCTATGCCTGGCATACAAGACATTGTCAGACCACACTCTGATGGACCTTCTTAATATGCACAAAACAAACAGCACCAGAATTACCTGTTCCAAAGACTTAAACCTTGCCCCTTCAATGGCATAGGCTCCCCATCCATGTCAAGTAGAGTTCCTCCCCAACAGTGATGACTACTGTATAAGCAGAAGTATAAAAAATGTAGATCTAGAAAGAAAAATAAAAAAGGAAATGAGATGAAATACAGAAACATTTTACGGAATTGTGTGGAAGAATTAGCCAGTCTGTGGTGTAAACCTCGGCTCTAGATGATTGCCACTACTGAAGTGGCACCCTGACCCCATGTGCAAAAAATGGTAAAAGGGGATGTGGATGAGATAGAAAAAGGAAGTGCAAAATAATGGAAATGCATAAACAGACGTATTAAAAGAATATCGCAAACGTAAAAATTATGGTACACAGGCACAGATTTTTTCGAAAGGAAAGAAAAAGTTTTCTCCTTATTGAGGAAAAGAAGTAACAATGAGGGAAGGAAGGATGGCTGTACATTTCTTGGCAATGGAAATATAAGATACAAACAGGAAGACATCATGGATGTGGTAGAAAATTTTGTAGGAAAAAATATATGAAAAAGAGCAAACTGATGGGCAAGAAGAACTGAAAGTGAAAACATATCTGAAAATGTAAGGATTTTTTTTAGAAAATTATATAACAATAGAAGAAATCCAGAAGGTGATAAATAAGATGCTAAGAATGAATCAGCTTCACGATTAGATTGTGTAAGTTATAAGTATCATAAGAAACCAAGTAAAGACGAAAGAGATTTTTTTTTTAAACATTAATTGAATGAATGAAGTAAAATATAATGAAGACATACAGTGAATGGTAAAAAATATATGAACAATGATGAAAGAAAAAAGAATTGAGGTCTATAATGCTAGGGAATACTGACTACAAAATATTTATGAAAAAGCTACAGAACAGTATGGAGAAAGTAGTGAATGAGGAAGTAGGAGAGGGGGTTTATGACATAAAAGGAAGAAAGGTGAAAAAAAATGTTAATATTTAAAGTAGTATTAAATATGATACTGGAAGAAAATAAAGAAATAAAAGTGATAGGATGTGATGTAGCTAAAGCATTTCATAAATTGATGCATGAAACAGTGTCAAAGATTTTCGGAGCATATGGCATAGGAGAAAAAATATTAATGTAATAAAGAAATGTTATGAAAATTCATGGGTATAAGTTATGGTAAATGGATGGAAGGGAAAAAAGTATTAAGAGGGGGAGTAAAACAGGGATGTCCAATAAGTATGTCCGTATTTGCATTAGTAATGATCGTACAGACATGTATGTACAAAAGGTGAGAGGCAAGATTTGAGATGGAAGGAAATGTTATATTACCAATATGTATGACGTATGACGATTTAGGTATAACAAAAAACATGGAATGAATCAGTGAGGTTTTAATAGGGATCAAAAAGCTATTATAAGAACAGCGGTCAGCAGTTAAAATGAAATACAAGAGGTTAGATGAGATAAAAAATAAATAGAATATACTTCACAAGAAAGGAAAGAACGATTTTGGGAGTGACATTTGGTGAGTGTGAAAGTGTAACAAGTCAGTGGACAGAGATACGGGCACAAATAAAAAACATTAGCTTGGTGGAAAAGTTTTTAATTATTTCAGAAAATGATGTATAAGCTAAATACTTAAGTAGTACGAAGAATAACATATTTAGGGGGGATATTTGTTTCACAATCCAGTAGAACAAATACAGAATTTTTAGCTTCATTTTGCGTTAAAGGCTGAACCTGGTGAGAATAGGGATAATTTATAATAAAAAAGAAGATGGTTTGAACTTCAAAAAATCCAGTGGTGTACTTACCATCTGTGACGCCCGTGCCCTGTCCCAGCAATCAAGGAGCCTCAATCCTCACCACTAACACCAGTGAGGGGCGTCCATATAGGGAAAGGATAATAAATACACACACAGTGAAGTACAATCTCCCTTAAGAGCACACAGAGATCACAGTCAGGCTGGGGCTGGTTTCTCCTTTCTCTCCAGGTCCCCAATAAGACTCCCCACTGGCACAGCTATAGGGTCCAGATCTCAGCGTAGTGGGCAAGCTAAAACCTCCAGCACCCTCTCTATCCAACCAGTGCTTCATGTCCCTGCCCAAGTAGCTGACACACACACACTTAGATAAGAGTTATATACAACCATCTGACGAACATCAAAGATAAAAAAAGATAAACAGGGAGATCCTGTTCCTCACCAGGAGTACCTGTACGATAAAGCATTTTATTTAACTGCTCACCAAGAAAAGAAGGCTTTGAACATGATGAATAGAAAAAGTCTATAAAATCATTTAGCTTTCTATTTTCTCAGTGTTTCTGCATTTTGACCTACTCTGACATTACTGTAGTAGGAGGCCCTGGAATGACCTGAACAGAGACTCTTGATAATCTGGTTTATCTACCTATTAGGGTTATGACAGTCATCATCTGACCCATGGTCTTGCCAGGTAGCAGGAAAAGAAAACATACAGAAAAACATCTGAAAAAATATACACACTGTTACACAGATTAAGATTTTTTTGCACTCAGCTACAGTCTGGTATTGTAACTCAACGGCACAGAGATATTTGCATCGACTCATTATTCTACGTCTCTCAATCTTCCCACTACTTGGGCAAAAGTACTTTGATTTCTAATAATTCTAATATATTTACAACACTCTTTTTAATTCATTATTTCTAAATTCTTTTTCTCAGCCAGTTGTGTAAAAATTAAACACTAGTCATGACCACTGTATTTACTGTTCTTTGTTATAAGGTTATCTAGTTATATCAACACATTTAAATGCACGATAAGAACTTATTTATGTAGCGATCTGCATCATGTCTGGGTTGTTTGGGCCACTACACTTAAGAGTAAAATGAACAAAACTGTAGGATACATCTGAGTATGGAATGGGTGAGATAACATCATAGTACTAAAGTATAAGCAAATTGGTTATTGAAGCAATTAAATAAGTGTATGAGGAACAGGTGCACAGGCCTTAAATACCACCATGTGTTTACCAAATAATGTGAAAGATAGACGGAATTTGAATCCCACCACTGCCAAAAAGTAATGTGGGGGAGAACAGAACCCGAAATCCACACCACTGGTTCCTAATTGCATATGCAAGGGGAGATTAGCCTTAAAGTCACAAGTTATGATTGACTGCTGACACACCCAAGCAAGCTTTACACCAACAGCCATAGGGTAAGGTTATAATCCCAAACTCCACAGGATGTTTCCCACCTCATTCTGAGCCTAGTGCCTTTGAGTACAATCTTACCTACAATAACACTGACTTAAAAAAAAAATGTTTTCTTGTAGGCAAACATTCACACAGTGATGGGCTAACAATACCCTACAGTACGCACTTCCCTTTTCTGTAGCCAAGGTACATGCTGTCACCAACCATATTACTTATCTGATATCAAGATTTCACTTACTGAATACTCTTCCAATGACCAGCCAGCAATAAATTATATCCGCTATTAGCCAAGCAGTCACCCTTCAAAAAAGAGTGGATGACAACAGTCACACCAATGTTGTAAGGATACACAAAGACATCAAACACAAGCTTTTGTGAACAAAGAAATGAAAACTCTCCACTTTTTAAAAGATCTGATTATACCTAAAGACAGTCTGGCAGACACATGAGGAAAATAAAAATAATGGGTTTCATATGGATAGGTTGAAAAAGAACTCTCAACTGTATCTATTTCCAATTGTTTATTGAAGCGATCTGAAGCCTCAGGATGAAAATAAAGTCTACTGCATTTGTGATCCAGAAGTCCTTGTTTTAACTTTTTAAACAAATTAGAATTTCTCATGTCCAAACAACAGCTATAAGTAGACAGAAAAAGAATGACAGTAGCTCTGGTTCAGTATACCCTACAGAGGCTAGACACATTTCCAACTCAAAATAAGTCTCAGACAAAAACTAAGAAAAAGGGCAGCGCCCTCCCATCTGCCCCAATTCCTCACCCACTCCCACCCTTGAAATCACTCTGGACCAAATCTTCTGGCACTTTTCAAAATTGGAAACACTATTTCTACTAGTTCTGACAATGTCTCTCAAAAGCTTCTGGGAAACATTAAGTTCCATTAAGGAAAACCACTCCATCAATTGCACAATCCACTGTGGAGAGAACAGCTAAAGTGATGTCCTTGCATAAAGGTGGTGCCTCTTCTGATCTTGGGGATTACAAACATACATGTCTCGCTAATATTATTTGCAAAACTATGGGATACATTACAGCAAAACTCATAGGTGACCTTATAGGCCTGGATCCAGATTAGTTTGCCTTTCTAAAAGGCAGATTATACTTGGCCAACTTGGATGAATTACTGAGGCCAGTGATAAGAGGCATGCGGTTAACATTGCCTACCTGGAACTTATCAAGATGTCTGACACTATTCATGTTGGGATTTCTGGCATACTCTCCCAACTCATAGGTTCATAGGTAGGTACTAGGCTATTGGCTGCAGTTTGTGGCATACACAACTATCTACCTGACAGAACTCATAACATTAATGTCAAGGTGTTTGTTTTAGACAGAAAAATATCACCACTGGTGCCCCAAAGGGTTCTGTTCTGGGGCCCTTCCTTTTTGGAATAAACTTATCAGGCAACAAAGCTAATAATCGAGAGACAATGCCTAAGTAAATGTGCTAATAACTGCAAATAAAGGATCAGTTAACTCTCATTCTGATACTCAAAATCCTCCTCAAGGATCACAGCTCTAACAACTCTCCTTTATTCTTCCCTTATTAAGCCTGGCATTGACTACAATGCCCACTTTAGCATGTACCTAAACCAACTTGAAATATCTCTGTTTCCCCACCAAAATGCTCTCATGTCTCAGAATCTTTTGCTAGTCTGACAGACTAACAGCCCCAACTCTCTCTCCTTCTCAGAAGTCTAAATAGCTTTCAGTGCTATGAATGACCCAGCATTCTGAATTCACTCCATTAAATGGAGACAGTGGTACAGCAAATACCCAGTTTAGAAACCTAAACCTACATAATCACTTTGTCACCACCAAATGGCATGACAAGGCATCTAACCCAGCCTATTCCTTATCTGTAGAATAGGCTGCCCTTGTATACCAAGTGAAGTACTTCATTAGAGGCTTTTACAATCAGTGCGAATGACAGGATGGGGGATTACAAAATTTCACCTGGGATACATGGATAAAATCTACATAATGGGAGACATTATTAGTCTCCCATTAGTGATGGCTGATGTGCCTGAGCTTCCTGATGATCTCCTTGGCTATAAGCTTAGCAAAGACCTATGAGTGGCATCCCTGGTTCTGTACATACCACAAGGGGATAGACAGATTACAACCATACATGGATTTTGTCTTTCCTTTTAAAACTAGCCACAAAATGCAGAGACAATTCCATTCCATGGTGAAGTAAATCAACTTATGAAAGAAACAATGAACAATTCCATATTATCAAATAAAATAGTAATAATAAATTGTAGACATCTATTTAGATTTTTTAAAACCAAGAATATACATATCACCTCAAAGTGTGGCTAACTTTACTTTATTACTTTGAAACATGACAAACTCAGACTGTTCAGTATGTTGCTGACACAGAAAGTCATGCATGGTGTTACTGCTCACTGTGGAAGACTGGTGAAGCATCAAGCTGTGAAACATGGAACAAGAACGGTCTAATATGGATATTGTAAGAACTAAGTCAACACAGGAATGAAGAAAGGAGATTCTGCAGATAGAGATGACATTTACTGAAGAAAACTGGCAAATGAACCAATGTATTAAGAGCCAATAAATAGAGAGGGAAAGGTAATAGAATGGGAAGAGGCCAAGAATACATTTGGACTGCAGACCTTCCCTCGCAAGGACTAATATAGTACAGAAAAAGAGAAAGGGATAAGGGAATCCTAAACGAAAGACCACCACTTGTAAAGCTTTTAGTTGAATTTAGAACAGAAGCTGAGATTAAAAAAGGGATAATTAATACTGCATATAAAATAATGCATGGTAACTAAAGGAATCAGAGGAGTTTAGGAAAGATTGGGAAGAGAGATTGGATAAGAGATTCACAAAGAAACAATGGAGGGATATATGTATGGCTCCCGAACATGCAACAAAGTCTATCAGATTTTTGCTTGCAAGTGTTTGCTTAGGTATTTTTATATCCCAAGCAGATCCAAAGAAATTTTCCACAGGTGAGTTGCAAATGTTGGAGGTGTAATGGGGAATGGAAGAGGTAATTGGGAACATATTTTTGGGAGTGTAATGAGCTGGCAGGCTTTAACAATTCCCTACAGACTACTCTCAGAAATACTGGGTGAGCAAATTAATGTAACTAAGGGAATTATTTCTGAGCTGGTACATAGAATCTGAAATGCCTAGACATAGTAAAGCCTTCTTAAGTTTAATTCTGGTGGCTGCCAAAAAAGCAACTACTAGAAAATGGAGATCAAACTCTAAACTACCTTTCAAGTAGTGAGTATATAACTCATTACAGCCGAGTGACTTCTCCAGGCGTTTCTGCAGTTACCTTCTACTGCGCCTCTAGGTGTCAAATATTGCCTTATGATATTTGCATTAATTCCAAAACCATGCTACATACAAAGTATCAGAATGTTTTATCTTGAAGCATACATGATGGCAAACAATTGTATTGCTATATGACCTCTGTCAATGACTATTTGTTAGAACTCTAAAGTGATAACTTCATTTTAAAGGCTGAAGCCATGCCCACTGGGAGTTAAAGGTACACATTGCAAAGAGGTGTACTGAAGGGAATGAGTTAACAGAGATAACAGAACTGGACGAGGGATCTTTAGAAAAAGGTAGGAGCAACTTATAGAAAAAATGTGAACTGAGGGAATAATACATGCAGAATAATGCTTTGCAGGAGAAATGAGGCTTACGGGAAGGCAGGAAATGAGTCAGTTATGTAAAGTTGAATTAATGACTGTACAGAAAATTAAATATGATGTAGAACGTTTGTAACTGAAAATATGTCAATATGGTTCGTTTTCCTTTTTTATAAATGTATGATTGTCTACGTCTAGATAATGAAATAAAAAATGGTCTAATATGGTAGATGGCAATCAACAACCCACTTTTTCCAATTTCACATGGTATTGTGTCAACTCTCACTATCTCTCTCTATTCTGTGCCACTCTCCTACCTTCTTCAAAATCTGTGTCTGACTGCCAAAAAGTCTTTGCACACAATTCATCCACCTCTTTGCTAGATGCCCTCATTTCCTCCTGCCCTCTTCTGGTCTGTCCTAAAGCTTCAACAGATCATATTCTGCTTTTCTGAACATGTGACCACACCACCTTAATCTTTTCTCTTTGACCTTTTCTGCAACTGGAGCAACTTTGGCTTCTGCTCTTACGTTGTAATTTCTTCGGCTGACACGTGGTGTGCATCCTACTAATCTTCTCCGGCACCAACACAACCCTACTTGCAAGCATTTTACATTACAAACCATACTGACACACTCCCAGTTGCAAACATTATACATCACTTATAATCTACCCAATGTTTCTCACTCAGAACATTACATAGCTCATTTAAGTCTTGCCACCGTTTAGACCTCATTCCTCCTTTGTATGTACTGTTCTCAATTCCCATTTTTTTCTATATTCACTACTTCCAGTATAGTTGGTTTAGATTTTGATTCCCATTTTCTAGTAATTGCTTTTTTGGCAGCCACCATTAACCCAGCCACTGGGGATGCACAAGCCAGTGCATTTCTTTGTGCCAGTCCCAAGCCTGGATAAATGGGGAGGGTTGCATCAGGAAGGGCATCTGGCGTACAATTTTGCCAACTCATACATGCGGACAACAGTAAAGATATACATACCGGATCGGTTAAGGCCTGGGTTAACGACGACTGCCACCAGTACTGTTGGCCAACAGGGTACTGGAGGAAATTGGGCTACTGTTGGCCGAAGGAGGAGAAGAGGGGGAAGGCATATGCCCAAAGGCAGGCAAGGCTAGGACTGTGGTAGTGAGGGTCAGAACTTTGAATGTTGGCAGTATGACTGGTACACGGAGAGAGCTAGCTGATATGATCGGGAAGGTTGGTATATTGTGTGGGCAAGAGACCAGATGGAAGGGGAGCAAGGCTAGGTGTATCAGAGTCGGGTTTAAATTGTTTCATCATGGTGTGGATGGGAGGAGAAATGGCGTAGGGGTTATCCTGAAGGAAAAGTATTGCTAAGAGTGTTTTGGAGGTGAAAAGAGTGTCGGACAGAGGGATGTTTATGAAGCTGGAAAGTGATGGTGTAATAATGAATGCTGTTAGTGCATATGCTCCACAAGTTGGGTGTGTGATGGATGAGAAAAAAATATTTTGGAGTGAGTTGGATGAAGTGGTGATGACTGTACCCAAGGGTGAGAGAGTGGTGATTGGAGCAGATTTCAATGGGCATGCTGGTGAAGGGAACAGAGGGGATGAGGACGTGATGGGTAGGTATGGTGTTAAGCAATGGAATGCAGAATGTCAGATGGTGGTGGATTTTGCAAAAAGGATGGACATGGTTGTGGTGAATACATATTTTAACAAGAGGGAGGAGCATAGGGTGACATGCAAGAGTGGAGGAAGATGCACACAGGTGGATTATATCATCTGTAAAAGGGCCAGTCTGAAGGAGACTGGAGACTGTAAAGTGGTGGCGGGGGAAGTGTAGTTAGGCAGCACAGGATGGTGGTTTGTAGGGTGACATTGGTGATCAAGAGGAGGAGGAGTGTGAGGGCGGCACCAAGGATCAAATGGTGGAAATTGAAAAAGGGTAATTGTGAGGTGGAGTTCTTGGAAGAGTTAAGATAGGCACTGGGTGGCAGTGAAGAGTTACTGAATAGCTGGGTAACTACAGCAGAGCTAGTAAGGGAGATGGCTAGAAAGGTGCTTGGTGTGACATCTGGACAGAGGAAGGAGGACAGAGAGACCTCGTGGTGAAATGAGGAAGTACAGGAGAGTATACAGAAAGAGATTGGCAAAGAAGAAGTGGGATTGTCAGAGGGATGAAGAAAGTAGACAGGAATATAAGGAGATGAAGTGCATGGCAAAGAGAGAGGTGGCAAAGGCCAAGGAGTATGAAGAGTTGTATGAAAGGTTGGACACTAAGGAGGGAGAAAAGGACCTGTACCGATTGGCTAGACAGAGGGACCAAGCTAGTAAAGATGTGCAGCAGGTAAAGGTGATTAAGGATAATGAGGGAAACGTACTCACAAGTGAGGAGTGTGTGTTGAACAGATGGAAAGAGTACTTTGAGTGGCTGATGAACAAAGAGAATGAGAGGGAGAGAAGGTTGGATGATGTGCGGATAGTGAATCATGAAGTGCAGTGGATTAGCAAGGAGGAAGTAAGGATAGCTATGAAGAGGATGAAGAATGGAAAGGCTGTTGGCCCAGATGACATACCTGTGGAAGCATGAAGGAGTTTAGGTGAAATGGCAGTGGAGTTTTTAACCAGATTGTTTAATGAAATCATGGAAAGTGAGAGGATGCCTGAGGAATGGAGAAAAAGTGTTTTGGCACCGATTTTTAAGAATAAGGATGATGTGCAAAGCTGTAGTAACTACAGAGGGATTAAACTGATCAGTCACAGCATGAAGTTATGGGACAGAGTAGTGGAAGCTAGGTTAAGAAGGGAGGTGATAATTAGTGATCAGCAGTATGGTTTCCTGCCAGGAAAGAGCACTACAAATGCGATGTTTGCTCTGAGAGTGTTGATGGAGAAGTACAGAGAAGGTCAGAAGGAGTCGCATTGTGTCTTTGTGGATTTAGAGAAAGCATATGACAGGGTGCCTAGAGAGGAGTTGTGGTATTGTATGAGGAAGTCGGGAGTGTCAGAGAAGTATGTAAGAGTGGTACAGGATATGTACGAGGGTAGTGTGACAGCGGTGAGGTCTGCAGTGGGAATGACGGATGCATTTAAGGTGGAGGTGGGATTACATCAAGGATCAGCTTTAAGCTCTTTCTTATTTGCAATGATGATGGACAGGTTGACAGACAAGGTCAGACAGGAGTCCCCGTGGACTATGATGTTTGCAAATGACATTGTGATCTGTAGTGAGAGTATGGAACAGGTGGAGGAGACCCTGGAGAGGTGGAGATATGCTCTAGAGAGAAGAGGAATGAAAGTCATCAGGACTAAGACAGAATGTGTGTGTGTGTGTGTGTGTGTGTGTGTGTGTGTGTGTGTGTGAATGAGAGGGAGGATAGAGGAATGGTGAAGATGCAGGGAGGAGAGGTGGCGAAGGTGGATGAGTTTAAATACTTGGGATCAGCAGTTCAGAGAAATGGTGAGTGTGGAAGAGAGGTGAAGAAGAGAGTACAGGCAGGATGTAGTCGGTGGAGAAGTGTGTCAGGAGTGATTGTTGACAGAAGAGTACCAGTAAGAGTGAAAGGGAAGGTCTACAAGAGGGTAGCGAGATCAGCTATGTTATATGGGTTGGAGAAGATGGCATTGATAAAAAGGCAGGAGTAAGAGCTGGACATGGCAGAGTTAAAGATGTTAAGATTTGCACTGGGTGTGACGAGGGTGGACAGAATTAGGAATAAATATATTAGAGGGTCAGCCCAGGTTGGAAGGTTTGGAGACAAAGCCAGAGGCGCAAGATTACATTGGTTTGGACATGTGCTGAGGAGGGATGCTGAGTATATTGGGAAAAAGATGCTTAGTTCCCAGTGCCTCTGTCAAGTCGAGCTACTGGAGTGATCCTCGTAGTGAACTTTCTATTTCCCATACACTCATCAAGATTTCTGTTGAAGAGGGCCAGTCAGGTGCTCTGTTTGACATGTATGAGAAATCTATTCCATAGCATGGGCAGTCTTCTGGGTTATGAACCTGTCCCTCCAGCATGTCCGGTTGATTGTGGTAATGAGGTTGAGCTCTCTGGAGTGTGTGGTGTGGAGGGATTGGGATTTCTTTAGATATAGCATTTCTAACAGAGCTGGGTCAGACATGGCTTTGTAAGCCAAGCAGAGATCGCCTCTTAAAAGATGATATGAGACCGAGAATAGCTGGAGTTTTCTGAGTCTGTCCATATAGGACAAGTGTTTCAGGCCTAGGATCATCTTTGTGAGGTACTTTTGTGGCCTCTCCAGTTGTTGCAGGTGTCTAGTGAGGTACATGCCAAATGGGGCACTGTACTCGATGACTGGCCTAATCAGGGAAGAGTAGAGGGAGACAATGACCTCTTTCTTCCTGGATGCAAAACCCTTAGTAATGAGATGTGCCACACAGAAGGACTTTCTGACCACAGTGGCAATGTGGTAGTCAAAAGAGAGAGTACTGCCAACCTGTGTTTCCAGATCTCTTATAACGCCTTCTGTGTTCAGTGGACTACTATCGATGTGGTAATTCATGGGAACCAGGTTTTTCCCAAAGGGGATGACTACATTTTTTGGCATTGAGCTTAAGACCATGGTTCTGACACCAGTTGTTGGCCTCACTGAGACCAGCTAATGTAAACTGTCCCTAGGTTTATACCGTGGATGTTCTTCCTAGGGTTAACCATTTAAAGGGTTTGGTGGTATTTGTCCACTTAAAAAAATGAATAAAAAAGTAAACAGTAGAGATCTCTCATGAATACCTGATATTTTTATTCTTGACCTCTCCGATGCTCGTTGACCACATTATTTCCTTCTCTGCCCTCATCAAAATGCTACAGTGCCTCTGCCCATTCCTCCCTTCCACCTGCAACATCCAGGGAGCCAGAGAGAGCATTTGTATGCCCAACCTCCCCTGTACCTCACAGCAACTGGCAGTCATACGCCAGTAATGGCCTTCAGAACATGCACACTACAGTGTCTGATGTTTGGTCTGCAGGAACTCAATATGATCCAAGTGCTGACGGTGACTCCACTGTGACTTCCATCTTCTGTGGATTGTCATTACAACAGTTAAGTCTTGCTGGGCCCCCCTCACCGCAGTTCTGGTGAAATGGCATCAGCTGCTCAATCCCACCCTCCATACAGTGCTCCTTCAGTGTCTGGGACATTAGTCAATGACTGGGACATCTGGGTCACAGTCAGGGATTCAGCCCTCTTATCAAGAAACATCTGATACTGAGACTGTTTGGCAGGAAACTGCATTAGACTCACTGGATGCCACTCCTTAATGGTGACACCTGCCAGATTAACAATAATTAAGATAAATGTAGTTCAGGATTTCAGACAAATAGGAGTAATAAGTGCTGTACTTCTGGAAAGAAATATGTACATTTAATGCCGATCTCTTTTCATGTGTTATTTTTTATCATGGAAAAAAGGAGTAGGGCAAACGAGAGGAAGAAGAAATGCACATGATTTGCTTTTCCTAGTTTAAATATAGACACAGATGATTCAATCATCAAGGGGGAACAGAAATGTTTAGCTAGAAGGGAAAAAGACTGGGAAGTCATTCTGCAAAGCATGTACCCTACATAATTTTCTTCCTTGCTTATGAGATTTAAGATGAACAGACTAAAATCATTTTAATTAAAATGAAAAAAGGGAAACATGAAAAAGAAAGGAATAATAAGGAAGAAAGGTGTGGTATCTGCTTATGTTCCTTACCTGACCTGTAAACTCTCTGGATGGTAGCAGATATGCATGGGGTCTGGAGTCAGATCAGCGTTGACAGCAATAGATGGAAGGAAGATGTTGTTCTTTCGGGCTTTTCTCGGTTAGGGGTCAGCACAGCTGAACTCCGGCCCGCTAATGATTGGCAGTAGATTTTTATGGTGCCGAGTTGCCAGCCCGACGCCCAACCTTCAGCAAAGGCACGCCCATTCACACATGTCTTTCGAACGCCACTCGACTGCAGGGAGGACATGCAGACTCCACACAGAAGGCGCTCCCAGCAGAGAATCGAACGGGAGAACCTCTTGCTGTGAGGCAACAACGCTACCGCTGCACCAACGCAGCTAATAGATGGAAGGAAGATAAAGAACAAAATGATTTCTAAAATGAGCTGCTTTCTCCAAAAAAAAAAATATCACATGACTTGTGGTACAGGAATCATTTTGTACACGTGTAATGCTGATTGTGTTAAACAGGACTGCTGTACAAGTTGCTCCTCCTATGGTAAGATGCAGTTTGAGTGGCGAGAATGAATCTGCTGTGAATATTTTATCAGGATACTTTTTATGTTTATTCATCCTGTTATTAGATTTATTTGAGGAATAAAATGAAAATGTAATGATTTATGGTAAAGTAACTGGAACATGTGAAAAACATGACCACTACAGATCTTTGAGCAGAGGGGGAAAAAAACACTGCTATTGTCTTAGTTTCAGTGTGGTATTTTTTCTCTATAAAGCATATCTCATTTTGGAGCTATTTCAAGCAGTCTCTCATGCCAGAAAAATATGCACCATCTATGTACTTTCCATCTGTTGAGGCCGTGGTGAAAATAGATGCGTTAATGTGGCACATTAAATCAAGAGCTTACTTTAGCAGTACATCAAATCTGGTGTAGTATATTTGTGAGACACTTTCCTTTGTGATTAATCAAAGTCAGCCTTGTATAAAAATACATAACCCATAACTCAAACAAAATTTATCTGGTATTACACAATACTGATTTTTGATACTAGCTTCTAATTTTTGTTTTAGGCATTTATTTTTGTTGTGGTACTTTGTTATTTTTATGTTGTGCTTTTCCAATCAGAATAATGAACAACAGATATATTCCTGTTTTTACTTCCTTTAAGGAAATATAAACATTTTGTAGATGAATTCCTAAATAAAGATGAGAAGGATATCAGCTTTACTGAATAATTATACTTAGGAATAACAATGCTACAAGTACATGGCACTGATTAAACAGGTTCTGACACAGTGAATCACAGTGGTGGGTAATATGTAGTGAGGAGTGGTGAAATGTGAACGATAACTGTCAGAAAATATCCTGCCTTTTTAAAATAATGTACGCTTGAAATGTTTGTGGTACTTTTAACAGAGTACTTGTGGCATTGCTCTTTTGTCTCTCTCGCTTATTTTCACATTTCCAATTAACACTTTTTTAAAATATGTCATATCTTTCTCTAAAAGTAATGCTGTTGTATAATTCCACTTTGTTAATGGCATGGGATGAGCAGTATAAGCCCACATACACTTATACTCCTGAACAGTGAACTAATTCAGTGAAATATGGGACACATGAAGGGTTAAGACTCCTTTCTATTTTTCTACAGAACACTTATTTCATCAAAGTCTTATTAGGTGCTGAACAGGCATGTTTTCTTCCTTAGGTCTGAAATGATTTAGGCATCTTTTGTGAAAATGTGAAGTGCGTCATTATGCATTTTAAATCATAGTTTGCTTTGTCAGTTTAGTAACTATGACGAAGCAGTGACCGTTACTGTGTTTCACTAACTACATTGTTTTGTCTTTCGGCATTGCTACCAAACTAGTTATGAACAGTGAGACTGCATTTGCCACATCTACACAGATTGGTTATCTCCAAATAGCATTTACTTTTGTGAATTTGAATTAACTACTATAATATAATGATTTATTAATAGGCAGAGTTGAACTTGAACTACTTTTTATTGGAAACAGGATTCTTCCCAGTGTTTTCTCTTCAAATTTTCTAGCTGATTTTCTTTCAGGCTCTCTAAATTTCTTCTTTGTTGGCATTCAGGCAGTGTACTTACTAGATCTGAATCTCTCAAACCCATTTACACAAAGGCTGCTAATGGTCCTTGCAGGTCTGGGATCTTACATAAGCTCAGAAAAATGCCAGCATTGAAAAACTTTTGTTGAAACCATCTTTTAGCATTTCTTCCCTGAATTAGAAAAGCATTGTATGAGTCTTCCATTTTTGTGTGTGGATATGTTTTTGTGCATGAGGACATCAGTAGTTGATTTTTTGCTCACTAGGAGCTAATAATTTGTAAAACCTTGCCAGACAGAGCCCAGAACTGACAACAGTCATCTGAATGTAGCAAGATTTGTTGTAAGATAGGATGACAACTGTGTAACTATGTCTTTGTGTTCTAGCAGTTTCTCATAATTTCAAACCAATGGTACTGTGCCATCTTAGCATTACTTGAAGTAACATTTAGGCCTTCCTGGTACCACTTATGCTCTGAAGTAACTATAGTAACATACTGGGTTCCCTTCTGAATGATCCATGTGACATGCAACGGTATAAACCCAGCAGAGTACACAATGGCTGAACATTAGCAGGTAAAAATAAAAGAAACAGTCAAATTTCTGTAGTAGTACACGCAGGGAATAACTAATGATTACTCTGATTAGCAGGGTACCTGAAATCAAGTGTCTCATAGGTTCATGGGTAAATACTAGGCTAGCTTTCCTTTCAGGCCATTTTAAGACTAGCCAGTTTCCTTTTTTTTGTGCTCAAAATAACCTATCCTATTTGGTCATAGCTTGGACTTAGCCATAACATGGTTGATAATTATATATATTATCCCTCAATGAGATTAACTAGAATCATACAACAGATAATTTGAGCATGCATGGGGTAAAACATTTAGGACATGCTTCTGCCCACTAGTAGTACAGGTGGTAGTCCTGGGGTAAATTTTCTGTCTCCCCATCCACAGATCTAAGTTGCGCTCGACTATGGACAAGGATGAGCTTTGTTTTACGGGGATGGGGAGTCTGTTCCATAGCAGTGGTTTCCCCTGTGAGATATACTTGTCCCTTCAAAACCATTCTGTGGATGTTGCAGAAGAAGCTTAGATCCCTAGACTAAGTGCTTCTCATGCCACATGACTTGCTGATGTGCAGTAAAACCATAGTGAGTTGAAGGATGCCTTGTATGCCAGACACCATTCATTTTTTAGCAGTCTGCAGGATGCAGAGTACAGTGACAGGGCTTTGAGTTGGTCCATGTAGGACATGTTCAAACAGTCGTGACACAGGTGGAACAACTCAGAAAACACCAAAACCACCTTCTGGACACGATGAAGAGCCCAAATAACAGTTGGAGTGTAAGAGCTGTGAAATTTATTGCAGACACAACGACACGGATATAAAATACAATCTCTTGCCAAAAAACAAAATCTCGGTAAGCACTTTCGTCCTGATCAGCAGAGGCCTTTATCAAAACCAAAAGTGCTTGCCGATCTGCAGCTATTAAATAGCATCTACATTAATAAAATAATTAACTTTTAAAGTGACAGTCACATAAACACACATGTATATTCAAAATTATAAAATGTTCAAATAAAACATTGGTCAATTCATGTGCAGAGATATGGTAACATCAGAAAAAATGTGTTTCATTTAATAACTTAGAAGCCCTGTCTCTTAAAATTGGTACAAGGAAAATATGTTTGTTTAAACCTGGGGTGGGTGGTGGTGTTGGCATTAAGTAACTGCCATCTAAACTCTTTTATTGAGCTCATTAGACCAATTCCTCCCCGAAGCTCTTTTTAATGGTCTGTAGGATACCAAATCTAAAACCGTTTTTAACATCACAAACTAGTATATGTTTAAACAATGCATTGTTGATATTTTTAGTTTCAATACCATATAGATGTTCGTAAATTCTTTTACGTAGGGATCTTTCTGTTTTACTTACGTAAAACATATTACAATCTTGACATACACTAACAGACTAATCCTGAACTGTCACAATTACCTCTCATTAAATTGACTTTTTGAATTGGACAAGATTTACATGAGCCACAGCTCCTAGTCCTTTTAGTCTCTTTGTGAGTAACAAGTGGGTGTTCCAATAAAAATTTTAAATTATGTCCAATCTTATGAGTGAAAACTGGAGGATAGCCCAATTTTCTGTGTACCTCACTGTTAACCTCCAAGACCACCCAGTTTTTGGTCAGAATGGCACTAACCTTCTGACGAAAGGAATCAAAGTGGGTGACCACAGAATGGGAGAAATTACGTTGGTCCGACCTCACCCCTTTTGTATTCTGAAAACTCTTCCCAATAAGGGGATAAATTTAGCACCCTAACCATCCAGTACTTCTTTACCAATATCTTGAACCCATCTGTTAGGGTATCTTCTAGCACTAAACATATCTATCAAAGTAGCCAGCTCTATCTTAAAGTCTGAAAGTGTAGAACACATTTTTGCACCGCTGATCATTTGCCCCCTTACAATATTTCTCTCTGCATAGTGTGGGTGGTAGCTGTCGTAGGCTAAAAAACTATTAGAATAAGTTGGCTTCTGGTAGACTTTAGAAGTAAAACTATTCTTACTAATGCCCTTAGTGATAGTGACATCCAGATAATCAACTTTACTAAAGTTGTAAGTAAACTTAAAATAACTGCAAATACTACTGATGTACTGACAAAATTCCTAAATCACTGCTTCTTCACTGTTTCATAAAATAAAGATGTTGTCCAAATAGTGCAAGTATAAAAGCCATTTGGTTTGAAAACCTGAATGAAAAATGTACCTCTTTTCCCATGCTGCCATGACTAAATTTGCATACATAGGAGCACAGCTCGATCCCATGGCCACCCCTCTTAATTGCTTGAAAAACTCGTTCTCAAAACAAAAATAGTTACTGTGAAGTATCAAATCCAAGACCTCTATCACAAAATTGCTAAGGCTGCCCCTAAGTGTCGTGTGTTCTAAGAAGGCCTCTGAAAAGATTTCCAATCCAATGTCATGTGGGATGGAGCTGAATAAGTCTACCACGTCAATCATGGAGAACCCTGTGGTCTTACTGTAAAATTCATGTTTGATTCTTGACAAAAAATCCCAAGAATCAATCAAAACGTGAACATTGGACGTAGTGTGTTCTTGAGCAAATGGTCAATAAAAATCCCTAAGAATAAGTGGAACTATTATTTGCAGCTACTATGAGCCGGTAAGGGGGGTGGTGAATGTTCTTATGTACCTTGGGAATCCCGAATACTGTTGGGATGAAAGGGCGGTCATTGCGTAAAAAAGTACATAATTCTTCATTGATTGCTCCATGTAATAAACTATCTTCCAGGAATAACAATAACTTCCTATGGGTGATGGTAATCTCTTTCCTAGAAACAGTCTCGTATTTATCAGCATCATAAAGCATACTGGCTATATCATTCACGTAATTACACTTCTCAACCAAGAACTACACCACCCTCCTTATCCGGCTTCATTACTCTAATATTATCTGTTTGTCTGAAATGCATTAAAAGACAGTTTTCATCTTCAGTTAGGCTATGAAACGAATCCCTGTGGGTGTGAAAGGCCTGATAAATTTCCTTAGTACAAATCCTTTCAAAATCCATTAATATAGGATGAATAGGGGGGTTAGAAAGTTTTTTTTTCCTTTAAATTGTTGAAAGGCATCTCTGTGTTCTGTAATATCATTAAAAAAAAATAATTGAAAGTTCAGCTTTCTAATATATAGTTTAAATTCAGTCAAAACATTAATGCTGTAACCCAGAACAAAGCTATGGTACCTTGTTGGCTAGGCTTATGTAGGCCCTTGGGCCGATAGCCTAGTACCTACCTATGAACAAATTTAAACCCTTTCTTGAAAAGAGAAAAGTGAGTATCTGTAATATCAATATCAGTGTAGTTATAGATATTAAACCCATGTGCACTCACAAGTTTCCTTTTAAAACATGTAATTACTGGGTCTACTTGCGGGTTAACACTTGGAACCGGTTGCCTTTCCTATTCCTCCAAAAATTCCTCTGACCTTTCTGTACCTGCCCCCTCGGGGTCGATGGATGGCCCAAAAAAGTCTGCCTATTCCTATTCTTATTTTCTAACCTTTCAGATTTCTGTAGGGCTGGAAATTCATGTTCAAACACTTCTGTATACACTGTAATCAAATAATTGTAGCTGACCATTGTCATTACTCTGTACATGATCAAAATCACAAGAACCTAAATCAATAACATCATTAACATTTCTATTGTCATTGGTAGCAACTTCAAAATTACTCTTAGGAAGTAAATAAGCCTCTTTGTGCTTATAATCAAGTTCATCCCTCTTAAACTTCCTCTGTTTTCTCAACACATTGTCTTTTACTTGTTGCTCTATATTAATAAAAATGAGTTCATACTTATTTTCAAAATTATAAAAACTACCATCATTCAAAATATTATTTAAAACATTAACTTCTGCCAACAAGTCTTACATTTTGTTGTTGTTAATCTTACTGATAAAATGTAAAAGTTCAATACCATGTCTATCGAACATGATGATAACCAGTCAAGTTCTTGTTGCCCTACAGTTAATCCAGTTAGGAAATTTAGCCATGCGCAATCCCTTAGGTACTCTCTGTACCCGGATACATTCTGCATTGTCTATTTGAATGCCAGACACTGTTCACTTCTTAGCAGTCTGCAGGATGCAGGATACAGAGTACAGAGTACAGAGTGACAGGGCTTTGAGTTGGTCCATGTAGGACATGTCATTTAGACCTTGTATCCTTTTAATAAGGCATCTTTGTGGGTGTTCCACATGTTGCATATGTCTAGACAGATACATGCCAAAGGGGCATTATATTCAATGACTGGCCTAATGAGGGCTGAGTAAAGGGGGAAAGTGACATCCCTACACCTTAGACACAATCCTTTTGTTTAAAAGCTGTGCAATACAAAAGGACGTTCTTACAACAATGGACACGTTGGTCAAAATTTAGGTCACTGTCCACATATGTTCCCAAATCCCATACCTAGTTAACTCTTAAGGGCATACTGTCAAAGTGGTAGTTCATTGGGGTAGATAACTTCTCAAAGGATACAATAATGGATTTTTTGGTATTTAGTTTCAGTCCATGATTTTGGCACTAGTTATTTATTTGGGACAAACCTTCCTGTAGGATGACCAAGTCATTTGGTGATTTACTGACTGCTGCTAGCTTGCAGTCATCTGCAAACTTAGTCAGCCACAGCCCTTTGGTATTGACTTTTACTTTAGAAAAGTGGATGCCAAACAGGAGAGGTCCCAGCATAGAACACCAGGGACTCTGCTGGTGACTGTTCTCTTTTTTGTGGCGCTAACCTCTCATATTGTAATTATCTGGTGACTGTTCTCAACCTCTCATATTGTAATTATCTGGTGACTGTTCTCTTTTTTGTGGCGCTAACCTCTCATATTGTAATTATCTGGTGACTGTTCTCTTTGTGGCGCTAACCTCTCATATTGTAATTATCTGGTGACTGTTCTCTTTGTGGCGCTAACCTCTCATATTGTAATTATCTGGTGACTGTTCTCTTTGTGGCGCTAACCTCTCATATTGTAATTATCTGGTGACTGTTCTCTTTGTGGAGGTAACCACTCCTATTGTGATTATCTGCATCCTATCTGAGACAGTTGTCAATCCAGAGGGTAACATAGGGGGTCCATCCCCAGCTTACTTAGCTTTATTACTATGCCTGAGTGGGGAACTGTGTCAAAACTTTGGCCAGGTTGAGGTGTGCTGTGTGTACCATTTTGCTGTCATCCATTGTTTTGGTGACCTTTTCAAAAAATCCATCAGGCTGAATAAGCATGATCTGCCCATGACAAATCCAAACTTAGATGATTCCAGTGTTTGTAGGTTGCCTATGTCCTGACTGATTAATTCCATAAGTCTTTCCATGGCTTTGCATATGAGGCTGGTCAGACTTACGAGTCTATAACTGCCTGGGTTGCTGGAAGGTCCTCCCTTATGCAGGGGAATGACTGCAGCTCTTCTCAAGCCACTTGGTACAAAACCTGTATGGAGGCAAAGATTGACCAGTGTTGTTAGGGTTGTGGCTAAATCATGCTTTATGCTATCTGAGATGCATCCAGGGATACTGTCAGGACCCATCAATGCAGTGTTTTTAGCTTCTGATAGCACTTTTAGGACTTGGTCTTGTGTGACAGCTGTAGGTGAGCCAGTTTCATAAAATCTAAAACTGCTAAACGTTTTACACAGCAACATCCATATAAAGCAACATTCGGAATTAACAAACCTGGAACCAAAGTAGAATGTTGCAGCCTTTTCTTTAGGGTAATGCAGGGGTCTAATGTATTATAAGCAGATGGGTCAGAAATATTGCATCCTGGGAAAAACTGCATTACACTGTTAATATGGGATGTGCATCATCTGTTAGTCTGACTTTGTGTTATCATCAAAAGGGTCAAGCCACAATAAACACTACAGAAACATCAACTTTAACTGTAAAGGAAGACTGTGTAATATGCATAGTTAGCCCAGATCCCAGACAACCAGTTAAGCTTTTACGAATTCTTCAGTCACTTATTAGATATGATTTGTTTGTCCCATCTGTCCTCTGAACTAATTTTTGAGCCCATTATCTTCTTGGGCTGTTTTTCATACCTGCATAGGCATATTTCCTTACACTGTGTACTGGGGCACACTTCCTTACACTGTGTACTGGGGCACACTTCCTTACACTGTGTACTGGGGCACACTTCCTTACACTCCGTATTAGGGCACACTTCCTTACACTCCTATTAGGGCACAGTCCTTACACTCCGTATTAGGGCACACTTCTTACACTCCGTATTAGGGCACACTTCTTACACTCTGTATGAGGGCATATTTCCTTACACTCTGTATGAGGGCATATTTCCTTACACTCTGTATGAGGGCATATTTCCTTACACTGTGTATGATGGCATATTTCCTTACACTGTGTATCAGGGCACATTTCCTTACACTGTCACTAGTTCCCAAACACCATCATCATCTGTGTGTACTAAAGTGTTCTCTTGAGCATCTCTCTGTTCTGAAATATTTATCAGTGTTGGTGTTTGAAAATATTCACATTACCAAAGTACTACTAGAATGTCCCCCTCTCCATACTTTTCTCCAAAGTGTCATGGCTTTGGAATCGTTTACCTTATCCAATTAGGAACTTGAAAACTTTGGGTATATTTAAGAATCAATTAGATGATTATATGAAAGATAGGAAGTACGTTTTTGGACTAAAGGAAGCTATATCAGTAAAGAGCCTCATGACTGGACTGCATCAGTAACATAACTTATGAACTTACTTAGTCTTCTGCTGGGGCAGATGAGCAGTTCAGCCCAGCCATTTTCATCTACCAACCTTCCTCCCATTGGAAAGGTGAGTAGGCATAGCATAGTCACTAGTTCCTTGTTCTTTGCCAGCTGCAATGCCAATCAACTTGAGTGACCCGAGTCATAGCCATTGCTCTATCCCTCTAATCCACACAGATAATATTGGATAACATTCTGCTGAGAGCATCTCTATTGTGGTTGCTTGGGAATTATAGGTTAGAATTCCTTAAGAATCCTTGGTTCAAATATCTGTGGTTCTAGTCCCTCCCCAGATTATCTGCTAGCTGACAGGAAGGGACATGTGACCCACCAGCCATTTAAAAAAAAAAAAAAAGAAAACACTGAAGTCAGACATCTTCTCGTGGCTATGTCATGCCTGCAAGAGACAAGAATGTGTCAGTTCTACGGTTATGATAAATACCTCAACACAGTTACAGTTTCCACCATCTTTCCTCTTTTACCTCCCCAATCTTTATCCAGTGATTTCCACACTATTACTCCTTTACTTTTAGTGCAACTGAATAGTGACTTTGCCTTTTACATTCTAACCTCTACTGCCAGACTTACATTCTTTCCTTTTAACATTAAAATACATTTTTTTCCTCTGCTACCATTTTTTCAAACCTCTCCCAAAATTTTCCTTTTACAGACTTGTGCAATGCTCTCCACTCTTAACTTTGGCCCATAACTACTTGTAGCAACAATTCACCATTTTCCACAACTCTTTCAAGTCTTGATATAGACTTTGTCCATATTATTTTATCCTATTACAGTTTTTTCTTAAAGCAAATAAATGTATTACATTGGAAACAGACCATCCTAGCTTCTTCAGTAAGTGAAGAGACCTGTCTAGCTTCAGTAACTTCTAAAGTGCCATCCCCTCAGATCAGTAACACTGCTTCTCTTCTACGTCCCTCAAATTCTGAAAACATCCTTGAGAGAGAGAGTAGCCAAATTTCAACATCTTTTGGTGGTCTCAAGAGGACAGGTACATTTCTTGTAAACAGATTTTAAGGCAAAAACTTTTTTTCACAAGCAAATACATGTGCCCTTTTCCCACGGCTTGTTAACACATTAACATGCCATACTAAACTCCATGCTGTCAATGTTAATAATCCAATAGTTTAAAAGTATTGCAACACTGCCATCAGTACTACTGTATGGTACAGAAACCTGGGCAGTAAAGGCAGAGCAGTTGAGGAAGCTAGAGGTGATGGAGATGAAGTGCCTGAAAATGGGTGGTAGGCTGCACACTGTGAGACAGACGAAGAGAGGAGGACACAAGAACAGAAGCCAAAGTAGCTCCAAATGCTGAAGAGGTAAGAGAGAGCAAATAATGGTGATTCAGGCACATGTGCACGAAAGCAGAAGACAATCTGGTGAAGATGATTTGGGACAGGCAGGAAGAAGGCAAGAGGAAATGAGGGCATCCAGCAAACAGGTGGGATCGATTTTGTGAGAAAAGACCTGTGACAGTCGGGCATGAGTGTTGAAGAAGATAGGAAAGTGGCACTGACTAGGGAGAGATGGTGACAAGTGACATAACACCACGATCTCATAAAGAAAAAAATGGGAAAGGGGGGGTTGATGATGATGATGAACTGAAGGAGGCTAACAAGTAAATTTTAAACATTTCAGTTAAAAAGGAATACAGAAAAGACTGTCTAAAGATACTGCACTTTGAGAACAGTTCATCATCCTTAAGAGCCCTGGCTTTATGACTTTCTCAACAAAAGGGCCAGAGACTAGTGTTGAAGCTTGGAAATCAAAGTTTTAAGTGATTAGTCTCTATGACTGTTGGAATATTAATATTTGCAACATTCTAAAACAAGTGGGACAGTGTGTAGGATCAAACAGGAAAGGATAAAGGTTTCAAAAACTGTTCGGCTTTCACTGAAAAGGCTAATAAATGAAAATTTGTTCCTCGTTTCCCCCTACATAGCTGAAGGCGATAAGGGATTTATGGCAGGCAAGTCTTGGGGAAACAGCTGGAGTCTGACTGGTTCCTGCAGGAGTTTTCTAGTTTAAATAATGATCATGTCTTATTTTCATCCCTGTCTCAAAAAAAAAAATACTTTCAGCTGGAAGCAGGCTTGCCTTCATGTTTTTTTTTTTAGCAATAAACATCTATTAATTATCACATATGACATAGGCAATCTTACATTTATATAAATGAAAAACAAATACTGACACTACTTTAGTTGAAAGCATTATACATGACAGACACCACTGAAACAACTGTAGCTGCAAACATTATAGAACACTTATAATCTATCCAGTCATTGCCAGTTAAACATTCTATGGCTCTTAAACCTTGTTCCTTCTCTGCATATATTGTTCCCACAATTCCCATTTTTTCTTATGTAGTTTGCTGCATCTCTTTTCTAAAGATCCCAATTCCAATTGTTTTATCTCTGTTACTATATTCACTACTTCTAGTAAGGTTAGTCTAGACTTTGATTTCCATTTTCTGGTAATTGCTTTTTTGGCAGCCACCATAATTAGACTCAGCAAGACTTTACTAGTTCTAGGCAATTCCGATACTGTATCATAGCTAAAAAGAATCATCTTCCCAGTCAATCCATATGCTCACTCAGCATCTCCAACAGAGCGGTCCACAGTGAATCCCTTAAGTCCACCAGCTCATTACACTCCCAAAAATTGTTTCCATCCACCTCTTTCTTACCCATCACACCTCCAACATTTGCTATCCACCTGAGAAAAATTCTTTGGAGTCTACTTAATGTACGAAAATACATACATAAACACAGGCAAAGATCTTAAATCTTCTAGATTTGTTGCATATTTGGGAGATAGACTGCACATATATGTCCCCCTATTGTCTCTTTCTGAATTGCTTACCCAATCTCTCTTCCTAATCCTTTCTAATCTCCTCTGATTTATTCTTATAATTATCATGCAATATTTTATATGATCTACTAATTATCCCTATTTTAATGGCAGCTTCTGTTCTAAATTCTATTAAAAACTCTACCATTGCTGGTCTTTCATTTAGGAACCCCCTATTTCTTTTTCTTTGCCTATATTCTGATATCAATCCTTGATAAGGAAGGCAATCTCTAACCTGCAGTCCAAATACATTCTTGGTCACTTCCCATTCTATTACCTTCCCCTTTCTAGTTATTTGCCCCCAATACCTTGGTTCCTTTGCCAGTTTTCTCCAATAAATTCCAGCCCCCTCTTGCCTATTATCTGTATCCTTAACCACAGTCATCAATATCAGCAGAATCTCTTTTCTCCATTCTCGTGTTAGTTTAGTTCTTGGAATACATCCTGCTATTTTATGAATATAGTACTCTGTATGATATTAATTGTTCTCATCAAGAGTCTGCATCCAAAATCCCAATCTCTCCTTATTTCTTGAGATTCCCCTTGTATAATCATTCCTTTCCACTCTGAATTATAGGTTTTGGCTTGTGCTCTGTATAAAGAGCCTTAATTGTGCTGCTCTAAAATACCCCCTCAAATTGGGTAATCTTAGTCCACCTTGTTCTACTGGAAGAATCGGTTTATCCCACTTGACTCTTGCTGTTTTCGCTTCTCAGATAAAATTCTTTGACTCTTAATTGCTATCCACAGCTTCTCCTCTGGTAGAGTAAAATATGCTTGACTTGTGTACAAGACTAAAGGCACTGAAAACATTTTAACTGCTTGTATCTCAGCATCCATATACATATAACAAAGCTTCCAGTTTCTTGGTTTTTGTATTTTCTTCTGTTCAGTCTCTTCCTTATATCCTTAGTTGCCACAACAGAGTAATTTCTAATCCATACTCCTAAATACTTCACTTTATCATGTCACCATAAATATGAATACTGTTGGACCAATTTATGTGCAGGTACAAAATTTACCGCTATTGCCTTTGTTTCAGCTTCATTAATTTTGCATCCCAAGAAGACCTGAAATTGTCTTAAAATGTTCCGCAGCACTGTAATGTCCCTTTCTGGTTTTGTCATGTATAAAATATCATCTGCAAATAGAGCCAGCTTTTCCTGACTACCATACCAATTATATCCTTGAATTTCTGAGTACCTTATTTTCTTGCTAATGGTTCTAAATATAATGCAAACAACAAAAGGGAATGCAGACAATCCTGCCTGTTTCCTCTACTCAAGCAGAAGTTAGCAGAGAGGATGTTACCCACTTTAATTTTCACCTGAGATCCCGCATATATACTCCTAATCAACCTTATAATTGTATCAGGAAAAGCAAATGGTTCCATTGCTCTTCTCATGAAGTCCCAGTCTACTCTGTCAAATGTTTTCGTTGCATCAAGACCCACCAATAGCGGGATTTTCGTACATTCTGCTTCCCCTGGATCATCAATGTTCTGTTAATATTGTCAAATGTTTGCCTCCCTCCACAAACCACACTGATCCATATCTATCAATTTTGGTATCACGTTTGCCATTCTTTTAACCATTGTAGACAAACTCTTTATAATCATGGTTTAGTACTGAAATGGGCCTTTATGAAGTTGGAGCCAATGGATCTTTACTCTCTTTACACAATTACCATTACCACCGCCTTCTTCCAGGATGTTGGTACTTTTCCTGCTCTTAAAATACTGTTAAACAAAAAGTACAGTTGTGTACACTTACCATAAATGTAGATGTTCGAGTGTATTCACTGTTGCAGTCATTACATTTGAGTTATCTGTTTGCAGGTAGCCCTCAGTCGGCCTGATTATCAAAGTCTTGGGTCCTGCTCCACTTGCTGTCTCATCTTCCATGACGTCAGGTAGTCAGGGGTATAAAGCATGCAGCCGATGCCATTACATCAGTTTTTCTTGCCCCAGATGTCAGGTGCCCCATAATGGGGAAGCAATTATATACAAGGTTACACCTCAAACAAAAAGCAAATACTCCAGCAAGCTTAAATACAGTAAACAAGAAGAGAGGTATAGCCAGTAGAAGTCAGGGGGCTGGAGGGAGGGTAACCAAGACTGCAACAGTGAATACACTCGAACATCTACATTTATAAGTGTACACAACTGTACTACGTTCTTCATGTTTCACTGCTGCAGTCACTACATTTGGGTAGATTCCCAAAGCGAAGGAAGGGAGGAGGCAGTTATTGAGCATTAGGATTAGCTATTAGGCCCTGCAAAACTGCAGTGGCAAAACCAGCTCTGGATTTAGAAAAATTGCCAAGTGGTAATGCTTGGTGAAGGTATGTACAGAACTCTAGGTAGCAGCTTCTAGGATGGCCCTGGTAGGAACACCGCTGAGAAAGGCTGTAGAGGTAGATGCAACCCTGGTGAATGGGGTCTTATCCCCCTGTGGGGTAGATTTTCCATGGTGCTTATAGCAGAAAAGAATGCAATGGCCTATCCACTTAGAAATGGTTTGCTTTGAAATGGCCTTCCCCTCTACCCCTGGAGCAAAGGCAACTAGCAGCTGTTCAGATTTCCTGAGAGGCTTGGTCCTGTCCGAGTAAAATCTAAGTTGTCTGTGCACATCCAAGGAGTGCAGTATTCATTCCCCTTTGTTCTGTGCATTAGAAAAGAAGGTTGGCAAATGAATGGACTGATTAAGGGTCACTTTGGATACCACCTTGGGCATAAAGGAAGGATTGGTCCTGTGGGACACCCTTGTCCACATGAAAGATGATGAAAGGCTCCACTGCCATGAGGGCCTGTAATTCAGCACCCTTCTTGCTGAAGTGATGGCTAGAAGGAAGGCTGTTTTCCAAGAAAGGAATTTCAACTCAGCAGTTGCAGCTGGCTCAAAAGGAGATAGAGTGAGCTTTTCCAATACAAAGTTAAGGGTCCAGGCACGAGTAGGAGCTCTCCTGGGTGGTCTTAAATTTCTGGCCCCTCTGAGGAATTGTTTCAGTAGGAGGTGAGAGAAGAGGGGTGGCTCAGTATTGTATTGTGCTGAAATGGCTGAAACATGAATTTTAATGGAAGAGAAGGAAAGGCCCTTCTGAAACATCTCTGTTAAGTATTGAAGAATATGTGGTAAACTGGGCACTGTTGTGCCCATCCCCCGAGTATGGCTCCAGGAACAGAATCTTTTCCACTTTTCAGCATAGAATTTTCTACTACTAGGCCTCCTTGCCTCCAGGATGACATCCAGCACTTGTTTACTGAGGGATGGTGTAGGAGAACTCGGGTAATTAGCCATGATGCCAGGTTCAGGGTTTGAAGCTGGGGGTACAGAATCTGGCCCTCTTGCTGGGACAATAGGGAAGCAATCTGAGGCAGGTTCCATGGTTCCAGTAGTGACATAATGCGCATGAGGGTGTACACCAGTGTTGGCATGGCCAGTCTGGTGCAATGAGTGTTGTCCTTGGTTTGTCCTATTTAATCTTTAGTAAAACTTAAGAGGAGAGGCAAAGGGGGGAAGGCATAAACTGAGAGGCTTACCCAGGTAAAGGACAGGGCATCCACGTTCCAAGCTTGTCTGTGGGGAGTCCTTGTGCAGAATTTGTCCAACCGGTAGTTCTGAGGGGAGGCAAACAGGTCTATCTCCGGGCTCCCCCATTTGTTTCTCAGAATGTTGAAAATCTTTGGCTCCAGTTTCCACTCATGTGGGTCCATGAGATTTCTGCTTAGGTCATCTGCCAGTGTATTTAGTTTGCCTGGCGGGAATTGAGCTTGTAGGTGCACTTGATAGCTCAAGGCTGTGTTCCACAGAGCCATGGCTAGTCTGCAGAGGGGGGTATGAGTGGGTTCCCCCCTGCTTGTTTATGTACCACATAACAGTGGTGTTGTCCATCTTTACCAATAATTGTCCTGGAAGAATGTGGTCCTTGAATGCTGTCAGAGAATTCTGTACAGCTAACATTTCTTTCTGATTGATATGTAGGTGCATTTGACTCGGGTTCCATTTGCCCTGAATGCAGTGCCCTGCCAAGTGAGCCCCCCATGCATAGTCTGATGAGTCTGTTAGGGATTGGGTGGCGGGGGGTAGAGTGAATGGCAGTCCCTTGTTGTGGTGGTAGGCCTCTGCCCACCAAAGGAACTCTGTCTTTATACAAGGAATGATGGAAATCATTGATTCCAGGTCCTGAGAATGTTGACAACATAGGCTTTTTAGATACCATTGTAGTTTCCTCATATGCAGTCTTGCATATGGAATTAGTAGAAAGCAAGAGGCCATGAACCCCAGGGCTTGCAGTATTTTCCTTGCAGACAGCTGGGTCTTTGTGGCCAGTAGTTTGAAGTAGGCCGTCAAATAAACTTGTTTCTCTGGCGTGAGGTAGGTCATCTGGGAAGTTGTATTCAAGCTTACGCCCAGGAATACAATTGGTTGGCAGGGTACTATGTGAGATTTCATTTTGTTAATGGTGTACCCCAGGGAGGTTAGCAGTTTCTTTACAAATGCCAGATGATGTAGTAGTATGTCCTGGCTTTCTGCCCGAATTAGACAATCGTCCAGGTATGGGTATATTTGAATACTTCTTTGCCTGCAGAATGCAATGACTGGAACTAGGCACTTTGCGAATACCCTGGGCACAGTAGATAAGCCAAAGGGCAGTGCAGAGAACTGATAGTGCATGTAGCCTGCTCTAAAACGTAGGTATTTTCTGCAAGATTCCCATATTGGAATGTGCAGGTAAGCTTCCTTTAAATCCAATGTTGCCAACCAGGCATTTTTGCCTAGCACAGGAAGCAGCTGATGAAGAGTTAGCATTCTGAATTTTGTGATTACCAAAAAGGTGTTTAGGATAGGCAAGTCCAGGACAGGACGCCAGCTATTGTCTTTTCTGGTTACCAGGAAAAGTCTGGAGTAAAACGTTGTCCTCATTCCTCTTCTGGGACAGGTTGAATAGCCCTGATACTTAAAAGATTGAGAACCTGCTGCTGAGCCTCTGCCCACGGATTTGGGGGTAGGTCTGGTCAACCGTTTGGGGTTGGTAAGGAGTGGAAGTGGAATCTGCATCCTTGGGAGACTATCTTTAGAACCCATTTGTCTTGGGTAATGAGTTCCCAGTTTTTTGCATGCAGGGCGAACTTTCCCCCTACAGGAACAGTCAGTTGAGCAGGGCTTGGAAGGTTTAAGTTTAAGTCATTGTGACAGTTTACTATAGGGGGGTGTCTTACAACTTCCAGCTTTGGAAGAGGGAGCCCCCCACTGCTTAGCCCAGCGAGTACCTTGAGACCGAAGCCTGGTTGGTCTGCTGGTCCTCGGTTTGGACTGAGAAGGCCTGAAAGAGACAGGAAAGGACCAGTTCTTAGAAGGCCAGTGCCTACTAAATCTGGGAGGCTGTACTTGTAGGAAATCTTTAACAGTTTGCATAGATTTAGCTTTTTCCTCCCATCTTTTTAAGTACTACTTCTACTTTGTTGCCAAACAGGCAGTCTTGGTTTAAGGGAGCATCCAGTAATTTAGCTTTAACATGATCTGGTAAAGTTTGCTCCTTAACCCAAGCATACCTTCTAAGTACAGACCCAGTGACAGCAGCCCTGCAAGATGCCTCTAAGGAATCAAAACCACATTGCAAAGTATGTTTACCAACTTGTTCAGCAGAATGCATTAAATCCTGTAATTCTTTATTTTCAGCACAATCAGGAATCAACATATTTTTTTACTTAAGTAATCCAATAATATGCTGCTGATACTTTAATGTATGAAACCTGCAGTTTAAGGCCCTAATGGGCAAAGTAGCAGAAGTGTATACCTTCTTACCCCATTTGTCCAGGGCCCTGGAATCTCTATCAGAGGGGGTAGGATTTTTGGCAATAGTAGCCTTAATGCCTTTGGGTCCCTGTGAAATGGTCTCTGGATCCGCAGTAGGATTCTTAAAGAGGAACTTGAGAGAGTCAGGTACTCTGTAATACCAGTCAGGTTTCCTGGGAGCTGGAGGTAAAGTGTCTGGGGCCAGGCTAGATTCCATGAAGGCATCATCCACAATGTCCAGTACAGGGGGGATAGTTAAAGGCCTGTGTTGATGTAGGAGTAAGAATTCCCTAAGCCTCTTTTTGGAGTCAAAGTAATCCTGGCTTTCCCAGTGGAAATGCTCCTTAAGGGTATGCAAAGTTTCACCAAAAGAGAAATCTTCTGGAGGGGAAGCAGAGGGAATGGAGTCCTCTGCATCAGAATCCTTATAGGTAGATAAGGGCAAAGCCTGGTCATCAGAATTAACAGAAATTTCAGAATCCTGATCCGAAGAATCAGAAAGAAAATCAGTTCTAGGTCTCTTACAGGGAGAAGGGTGGCTTCCCCTGATTAGAGTAATAAGGTCTTCAGCCATTCTTATTTGTTTTTTCATAGTTTGATTTTTGAGGTTTCACACTGACTTTGTGTACTATGTGTGTTGCTTGTGCAGAGTTTTGAGGTGGTGTTTTCTTGGATGTATTCTGGGAGCCCCTGTTGTTTCGTTTCGTTTTTTTAGAGGAGCCGTATGTCTTTTGTTTTACTATGTGTATGGTTTGGTTTTGTTGTTGTGGGTTGGTGAGAGAGACTGTGTTGTGTGTGTGTGTTACCTTCTCCTCCTCTCTGCCCTGCTCTCCTGTGTTGAGAGAGTTCAGCCCCCAGTTTGGCTATATATAGTGCATCTCCTCTGCATTTGTGTTTGTTTTGAGGGAGGGTTGTCTGCAGGGGCCTGACCATGCGGTCTGGGCATCTGTTTTCTAGGTGTGGATCGAGTTTTAGGCCTAGAAGAAGAAGATGGCGTTGGTTTGATATGCAAGTCAGCAGGCCTGAATACACCCTCAGAAGCCGGTGCCTGCACAGTGGCTCCAGACCCATCCAAGGTAGAAGCATCCACAGGTTCCATAATCGAAGAAGCATCTTGCGTCATACCGGACTCCGAATGGGTCTCAGTAGAGGCCTGAGAATCTGAAGTAGCGGGTATCAGGGGCTGCGAAAGCACCTCACTGAGTACCGATGAACTGGTGGACTAGCTTAACGGAAGCGTTGTCAGCAGCTTTGGATCTATGCGGTCCGTCTCCGTCTTTATCTAAGTTTTTTTGGTATGTTGGTAATCAGATGGCTTACCGAAGCCATTTCTGGATAATTGAACAGAGTACCAAAATAGTTAAAAGTGAAAATGAACCGACGACGAATAGTTTGTGGATTGAATAAGGCACAAAACTGACAGCGAGGGACGTCGTGGTCTGGGCCTAAGCAAGGAATGCAGTACAAATGAAAGTCTTTATGAGGTATTTGCTTTCCACAAGAAATACAGTTGTTAACTTTTACTGACATCGGTTTAGAGCAAGAAAAAGGATCCCCAATATGTACTTAGCTTTTTCGAAGACTTCGGATCTGAAACTCAAAAACGAAATTTCAGGAGTCGGCCGACCGGCACTTGCGAACTGCTTCTGCTTCGGGCACCGCACGACAAGAAAGACTGATGTAATGGTGTCAGCTGCATGCTTTATACCCCTGACTACCTGACATCATGAAAGATGAGACAGGAACCAAGACTTTGATAATCAGGCCAACTCAGGGCTACCTGCAAGCAGATAACCCAAATGCAATGACTGCAACAGTGAAACACTAAGAACATCCTTCCACATCTTTATCAGTTTTTATCCTCCTAACTTCTAAGCTTCCACAGAAATACCATCTATTCCTGGGGACTTTCCTGCAGATTGGTTATACATAGCCATTTTTATCACATCTCTTCCTACCCTGCAATTGAGCCTCATCTACCTCTAACCTTGGCATATTTAATTCTTCCATAAATATTTCCATTTGTACCTTTTCTTGAGTTCCATATTTCTCTGCTTTATACAAATTTTCATAAAATGTTCAAAATATTTCTAATACTTCTACAGGGTCTCTTGTTATCTTCCTTGTTATAGGCTCCCTAAGCTTGGTGACAGCCCTTTCCACTTTGTTGCATGAGTCATTGTGCTAAAAGTTTTTGTGTTCTATAATTATTATAAAAAATAGTTGCTTATCCACAATCTTTCTAAACTTGTACACACTATCGAGGTAATCCCTTATTTTCTGCTTAGCATTCTGCAGTTGCTCCCTTTCTTATTCTGAGAGATTCCCCCTATTTTGCAACTGCAATACTTTAACATTTGTCAGTCCCTCTAAATAATTCTTGTTACTTCTTAGCCATATCTCCCTTTCCTTTATTTCTACTCTGGTTTTAAACTCCACTTTAATTTTATCCCACTCTCCAGCTATATTTTCAGAAGAAATTTCTACCTTCTGTAGTAGCTCCTGAATTAATCCTCTTTTTTCTGCTGATAGGTGGGAAAGTGCCAGTGTCTCACTTTTATTTCATTGCCCTGCACTTTTATTTTAGTTAATATTGGCACATGATCTGAAATAGTTTTTGAGTGTGTTTCAAGACCTTCAATTAAATGCACATGTTCCTGTGAAATATAAATTCTATCTAGCGTAGCCCAGTTTTTATATCTTGGAGAATAATATGCAAATTCACTCCAAACTCCTAGTACTGAATTCACATCTTCCATGCCAAACATTTTCATACATTTCTTCAAAAATCTACCCTCCTTTGTTATATTTTCCCTTCTCGGCCCCCAGACACATCTTCATTGTTGCAAACCAAATTGCAGTCTCCACCTATAAGTAATATTCCTTGCTGAAAGCTGATTATTTCTCCCAGAATTTTCTTCAACTCCATTACAGCAGGTTTAATAGGAATGTAAATGCATGCCAGTGTAATCATCCTCCCTTGCCAGTAGCCCCTTAGTACTATATATCTTCATTATCTTTTTTTTCTTCTATCGTAGGTCCACTTGCAATTAATACAATCCAGTTAATCCATATGAGCCTATGCCACATCTTACATAACTTTTTGTTTTTTGAAAGCCCTCAAACAGAACAATCCATCCCCCAACCACCACTAAAAACAATGTACATCTTCAAATATTGAAAAAAGGTCTAAGTTGATAGCCACACAGGCTAGAGTTAACAAAAAAAGAAAGGTTAGTCATGTTAAGATGCATGGTACAGCCTGTACTATTAGTAAGTGCTATTTGACTTAGTCTATCTTCATAGCTCTCCGAGCTGAGAAAACATTTGAATGGTTTCAGTAAACACTCACTCCAAGGCATCTTTCCTCTGGTGACATGCAAACCAGGCACAAAACTGCTAATGGTACCTTGTTTACCAGAAAAAAAGCCTTATAATATTCAATATTCTTTTTCATTTACATGCTTTGTAATAAATTTACATGCTTTGTAATAAACTTGTTCCTGGATTAAGTCTAGGATCTTAACCCAGTCATTTTCCTATGCAAGCATGGGAAAAAGCACACAAATTTTTCTTTTGTCATACTCTCTTAACCAGACCTTTCCACTATCCCTCTTTTTTACACTGCCGGGTCTACATTTCTTAAAACTGAACAAAGAAAAAGACAAAAGGGAGAAATAAAAAACAAAAGTATCTGTTTATATTAGTATCTCCACTGCATTTCAAAAAAAAACTGAGAAAACTTTCTTCAAGTCTAATTAGTTTTGTCTCATCTTTAAAGCCCTCTCAGTTGGGGAAAACCCCTGACTGCTTTCAAAAAACATTATGTCCTAGCCAATTTCTCTCCTTTTTTTTCTTTTCTCTCAGCCAATCCCCTTCTTTGTTTTGCATATTATCTGTTAGTCTATCTTACACAGCTGGAATGAGAAAGTGAGAGAGACAAACTTACTTATTTACTTAGATTATTAAATGTACTGTTAACAGTTTATGGGAAAATGTTTGATATAAAATTATAGCCAGGGCACAGGGTATATCCATTGACAATAACTTGTGTATCATCTTACGTAATGAATATCCTTCTGCGGAAGGATAAGAACATTAAGTATCTGGGGATTCATGCAGCACCAACAAAGAGTGATACTGTTGAAAATTCTTATAGAAGACTTGCAGATGAAAGTTAAAATTGTTATATTAAATTTGAAATATTTGTTACTGGAATATGTCAGAAGATGATCCAGGCAATAAAGATATTCCTTTTATTTCCCCAGGCAATAAAGATATTCCTTTTATTTCCCCATGCGCCTCTACTATTTTCAGGCAACCCCACAGGGGCCACTCAAGGCTATCTTTGGTAATATGTTTTGCAGAAAGGGATGCTGAGCATAGCACCTAAAAAGATCATTTCTGCAAAGCAAGGGGAGATGGGATTTCCTCACTTAATGTTGTAATGGAAGGTATCTTAACTTCTTATTTTATTTCAAATGGTTACATCCAGATTTCATAACAGAATGGAACAATATGACAGAAAATATGGGAAGGAGAAATAACGTTTTACCTCTGTATTTTGGATCAGAATGGATTTAGGGTAAATTAAGGAAGATGGTCAGCACAGTGGAGCTCTGGACAGTGCAAAAGGTTCCCCGGTTCGAATCTTGGCTATGGTGCCTTCTATGTGGAGTTCCCTGTGTTCATGTGGGTTTCCTTCCAAGTTCCAATTTAGAGGTGGACTGGACTCTAAATTGGCCACAGGTGTTGTGGTGTAAACCTTGGATTTAGTTAATCATCATTGTTGAAGTGACACCCTGACCCCATGAGCAAAAATGGGAAAAAAGGGTTGTGAGTGGGTAGGTGGGTGAATAATTGTATTTGTGAATTCAGTACAGAAATGGATAGAAATAAGTAAGTGAGGACAGTTTGTTTGTGTCTTTCGGCTTTTCCCAGTTAGGGGTCGTCACAGCGGAACTCCAGTCCGCTAATGATTGGCAGTAGAGTTTTACGTGCTGGCTTGCCGGACCTAACGCACAACCTTCAACGAAGGAACACCCGTTCACGCATGTCACCACACAGAAGACGCTCTAACTGAGAATTGAACGGGCAATGTCTAACTGTGAGGTGACAATGCTACCGGAGCACCACCAAAGATTATTCTACATATACAAATGAATTGGGGCTGAACAGGGCTTAATGAAAATCTTGAGAACTGGCTGAGGTCAAGAGAAAAACGATAAAACAATTTATCTAAACCACCCTAGGTTCCAAACCATGTATAGGGCAATAAACACTGAATTTCTGATCTACTGGGTTCCACAAATGAAATATTCCCAGCTAGGAATTCAAACTAGACTTATGGGCAAGGAGTTGATGTATTTATTTTATTTACTTTATTTTATTTTACATTTGTTGACTGGGATAGTCCGACTTGATACTTCCCCATTTTCAGTGGAGGCCCGGGGAGAAAAGCTCCATACATACATACATAAAAACTGTTACATTAAACAAGTTAAAACACTGTTACAGATACAATACATAGGATAAAAGTAATTCATTCTGTCATATATAAATCTGATTTGTTATAAAGTAACAATCAGGAAGCAATGTAAGGGTGGGCCAAAAGACCTCTTTAGCACATGTTTATATTACCAGAGTTAGTCTGGATTAGAGCAAGGAAATAGCCATCGTCTTTTAAAGTACTGTTTTCGATTTTTTTTTTTAAATTGGGTTAGAACAGGTTCTGAAGTAAGGTCAGCAGGAAGTGAGTTCCATATTTTGCCAACAGAGTTGGCATATAGAGAGTCTCCAGATGAGCTGTTACTTTTGAAGGTTTGGACAAGTAATTTGTTGGATGAGCGAAGTGTCTTGAGGTTGCTGTAAGGGGTGATAATTTTTGTAAGTACGGTGTGTTTTCAGGTTGGTAGAGAATTTTATGTGGTACTATTAGCTGAGTGTACTGAAGTTTGATAGGCAATTCTAGCCACCCTAGATTCTTTAGGTTCAGACAGTGGTGTGTTCTGTATGCTACTCCAGTGGCAAATCTAGCAATATGATTAAAGCAGCTAGAGAGTTTATTAAGGTCAGACTTACTCAAGTTCGTGAAGAGAGGGGACTCAGAAAGGAGGGTGGAAAGTAGATGTGTACAGGCAATTACCATTCTAGCTAGTGGAGCAAAGAAAGGTTTGATCTTATATAGTGAGCCAAGTTTTTTATTAGCTTTTTTAATAATTTGATTAATATGCATATCACACGAGGTTATTATCCACGGTTACACCTAAGAGTTTGGTACAGGGATCTGGGACAATGACAGTGCCATTGTTAGATTTTACAGTAAAGGTTGGAGCGGAGGCTTTTCGAGTGGGGGAGAAAAGCAGTAGCTTCACTTTGTTAGGATTTAATAGGAGACATCCATTACAGAGCCGATTTTCAACAGTATTAAAAACATTTTGGGATAGAGTCTGCAGACTTAAAGGGAAGGTGGCAGAGCAAATCAAAGTGGAGTCATCTGCATATTGAATGCTGTTGGGATGACTGTGTACAGGTCATTAATAAAGACAGAAAATAATAGGGGTCCTAATATAGAGCCCTAAGGGACCCCAACGGTGATAAGGTAGAAGGGATGTATCTATATTTTAGTGGAACTCAGGTAAGGGGGTGGCTCTGTCCAGATTAACAAGTATGCTTTATACTATTATCCTCCAATAGAAATAAGAAATGAAAGTGCAAGGGATGTGGCGGAGTGAATATTCAGTATGTTTAACTAAGAGGTTAGGGATACACATACTTTTCTTTCAGACATGCTAAGAGATCCTGTAGGTTTAGAATTTTCACATCTCCAGAAATGTATACACATTGCAATGATTAGCTTAAATCTTTCCAAGAATCAGGACACCATGAAGGCACTACAGGGGATCTGCAGATGTAGGACTTTATATTTTAGAAATACATCAGTTTTAGCAAGACCTCTAAGTTCTTGGCAATTTCTATATGGAGAAGAAGGTGGGAAATAAAATTCTTATATTAATTGTCGCTCTCAGTTGGAGGACTTCCCAAACATGAGAATATTAATTATACTTAGAGCAATTACATGAAAATGAAAATAATCTGTTAGAGCAATTACATGAAAATGAAAATAATCTGTACTGTTGTTTGTCTTTCGGCTTTTCCCGGTTAGGGGTCGCCACAGCGGAACTCTGGTCCGCTAATGATTGGCAGTTGGGTTTATGGTGTCGAGTTGCCAGCCTGACGCCCAACCTTCAACGAAGGCACGCCCATTCAACGTATGTCTTTCAAACACCCACTCAACCATGGGGAGGATATGTAGACTCCACACAGAAGGCACTCCCAACCCAAGCAGAGAATCGAATGGAGAACATCTTGCTGTGAGGCAACAATGCTACCAACTGCAAAAAAGGTTGCTGGTCTAATGCTGGAACTGTACAACAGGGGCACAAAGAGGGAATGTAAAAGAAACCAGACAAACATGCAAATAATTGGTTGCTATGGTTGCAATATGTGGATCAGAAGATGACAAGATAATCAGCAAGTATAAAGTGGCACATGGGAAAGGAGGCCAGCCACCACTCACAGAAAACAGAGGAACTGAAATCCAGACAATATCATTTTCTCTGTCCTTATGATAAGCCTATATTGTTTTTGTGGTTTTCCTGCTGGACAGATCACTGATGCTCAGTTGCAAGTTTTTTTTTTTCATTTGTTGTTTTTCTTATTGCTACTCTTAGATGTATGTAGGGTCCTGTATTTAAATTTTTACTTTTCTTGTTTGAAAGAAATGTCACATATCTCTAATAAAGCTGAAAATTTAAAAAAAAAAAGTATTTAACGGGCTAAGCTGATTTGAAAATGTTGTATTCCTGAACGATTATTACACTGAACTCCAGCACGCATGAACAAAACCTGGAATTTTGTTAAGATGAGCAGCACACAAAAGAATTCGGTCTATAAAGTATCTACCTACCTGTAAAACGTTTCACATTACATTTAGAAGAAAATGGTACAAAGAAAGAGTTAATTGACACGTTTCTCATCTCGTATTCCAGACTACTGTCTGATTAACTGCCACATGACTAACGTGCAACTCTAGTTCCACCGACATCTTCTCCCTCCTACAGTATAAGGACTTGCCCCTCTGTAGGATAACTGTTAAGCTTATAAAACTTTCAAAAGCAGGTTAGTGCTCAACACCTAAAATGCATTTACCTCCCGCTGATTTTTATTACAACCCCACCTTTTTCCAACATGCATTACATTTTTTTTTACAGTGGTGTCAGAAGATAGCCTCTTACCATGAGCTCCACAGTCACAGCAGACATTGTTTCCTGGCATACGTCTAACATCTTCAATGATGGCTTTGGTCAGATCTTCAATGCTGTTCTCTCCACTTCGATGTTCTTCACTGAATGCTACATTCAAAGCCTCTTGTTTACTATTAGTCAGGACAGAGATCCACCTTCCATCAAAAGCAACAATGTTAAATTTGTTTTACATCAAAAGCCAAGTGTTAGACACATGCAATAAATAAAACTGAAACTAAGCCAGGACATAATTTAATCCTAAAAGTTCTGTCCAATGCAACAATGCACAGCAACTTGACCTTACCTAGTTTGTTTCCTGTATGAGGTTGCCCTGATTCAAGCATTACTGCACTGTACATAGGCAATACTCTTATTCATGCAACCATCTCCTTTATCCCTAAAGCCCAGCTCTTTATACAAGCTTTATATCATCAACTGCAACTTTACTACAGCGTTTTGGCAGGTTGCAAACTGCTCTGCACCTCAGTCTAACGTAGTACAATAATTTGCTAGTGTTTCAAATGCTGTTAGTGCTGTATGTAGTCAATATTAAAAAATATGCATGCATATTAGTATTCTTTAAAATGGTACATTACTTTTGAGTACAATAAAGTACTCTAGCATCTCTTTCCTTTTGCATGTCAGTGCTGTTTTCACCAGAATACTCACAGACTTTGCAAAATAACATGATTCGAGTGTTCATATTCCACATTCTGACCACATTAAACTCAAATGGTCACTTTGTCCCACTAGCTGCATTATGCAGAAAAACACTGTCCATATTTGAGACTAAGTAAGGCCCATGACCCTCACTATCAGCAAAATCATAGCTCCAGACTCTACCTCATGCTATTGTTGATTCCTTTAAACATTCTCCCCTCTTTCCAGATTTCTTATACGGTTGTCTGCTGATAAAAAACATAGGCTCATCCTCACTCTACATCTGAAGACTTATTTGAAGGATAGTACCACAAATACTGAGATGTCACTATCTAGATGTATAAAAGTTGTAGCAATGTCTTTAAAAGATTAGATCTAAAGAAGTATTATGAAGAAGGTGCTTTCCTGTACCAGGAAGATCACCCAAAAAGCTTGTTATTCTGAAGACAACCACAGAGTGCCATTCATTTCACCGTATTTTGGTTTACTGCTTACTATACTACTGCATGCTTAAAAGTACAGCTCGCTGCCAGGTAAGTTTAAACAGGTAATTTCTGAAGCCATAAACATCACCATTCAAAAATACGTGAATATGTGAAACTTAACACAAAGTCTTTGTAAAGTCTCAGGAAAAAGTGTTAAACATAAACCTAAGAGTTTAAGGCTTACATCCATGGAGAAACAGAATCCAAAAGCCCCAAAAGCAGTCAAGTCATTATGAAGACTTCCTGGCAAACAAGCAGTATGGAAAGGAAGACCAGGAGACATACTTTTCAACTGCAAGAAACTAGAAAAAGTCTTTTTAAAGACTGAAACAAACACAGAGCCTTAAGTATAGTCTTTTTAAAGACTTATAAGAAAGATCTGAATAGTTAAAAGATCTAAAGAAATATACAGTCTTTGTAAAGGATTTTCTCTGCACTGTCTTGATCCCTTGAAAGGCAGACCATTCATCCTGCCACAAGGGCATGCTTACCCTACACAAGCTAGATTTGGTAGCAATCTTCTCCACCTGAAGGAGACCTGACCACTCACTTTCACCCTCATGTTTCTGTCAATTCCAATACCTGAGCTGCTACCTGATGTTGGGTTCTAAGTCATAGTTATGGCTTGATCCCATTATGCCACACCACAAAGCTGGACCTACAAGCCAATATTCAATGAGCTATACTTCATGGTAATGTTTGTGGGGGAGCTAATGGTTAGTTGCTGATGTGAATGGGCATGTGCTTGAAGGCAAACATCAGTTCCAATATAACCTGACAGGTGGTATAGCACCTTAAGTGCAGTATGTATGTAATTGTTTAGTACATGTCCAGAGATTGTACAATGATATAATCTCTTTTTGTTTGAGAGAGGACTGTGCATCATACTGTATGGTATTTAGGAGAGAGAAAATATAGATGAGGATATAGGTATTGCCTTCTGGATGCTTGTAGTGACAAGAATTGTACAGCAAAAATAAAAGCAAAGGAAGATGGTTGGCAGCTGTAATTACAGGTTAGAGAGTGCAATTAGGTTGATTAGTGAGACTGTGGTCATTTTTATAATGAAGAGATAATGGGGGTTAGTGGTGGAGTTCCTGTTGTGGTGTTTATAATTAAAGTTGTCACGGTGAGCTGTTTTATTATACAGACAGTGTAAGATTATATGCAATACAGAAGATAGTTGTGTTAGTTAACAAGGGTTGATTTGTAGTGAGATTTCCTTAACTCTAGATTTACATTTGCAACATTGACATTGGCGGCTCAGTTTGCATGGTAAATAGGTATTTACAGAGTCAGACAAGGAGGACATTAGTAAGTACAACTCACCTGCTGTCCAGTTGTCACCTCGGGTGTTTAGGTAAGCAATTGATGTGAATGTTTGATGTTAAGGGGGATAAAATGGCAGCAGGGAATGTTAATAGCCTCTTGTATCCTTATCAATCACGTACAATGATCATGTACTGGGAAAGAGTTAAAGGTATTTTATACATCAATTTGGGGGCTGGCTTAATGGTCAAGGTGTTTTCTTCATATGCACAAGGCACACGGTTTGATTCTCATCATTGGTTATTGTCTGATTATTGGCTAGGCATGCAGTAGTCTGCAGACTAATTGCCTATTTAACTATAAACCTAAGGCATCTACCATGGAAATGGAGCTGTATAAACTTACTGATGCATAATACTAAATAGAGCTGATGCTGGCTGTGAGTTTGTGTGAAATGAATTCACTACATCAGTTCTGACAACTGGTAAAAACAAGAAAACTATCACTAGAAACCATTCTCTGCCTGTAGCTGGACATATCTGCTTTTGGGATATCCAAACTCCATACAGTTGCTACAGTACATTACAGGTGTCCCAGACAGCTATTTTTCACATCATGGACAAGTGCTTAATTGTACTGTGTCGTAAGACTGGGCACTAATTATACTTCTTATCAATATCAGCACAACACTGTCAAGCCACTCAGCTGTTCGAGGAGTACATCACCCATGTGTTCTCGGGTTCACAAACTGCATCCACATTACTATAACAGACTCTTCTTTCTATATTAATTGGAAGGGGTGGCATTCATCCACTGCTATGACGTGTGCACAGCAGATAGCAAGATCCTTTACATCAGTTTCATTTGCTAGCAGCAAGCATGATGCACACATCTGGTGAACATGCGTATTCAAAGACTTGGTATGAAAAATTCTCTTAAAAGCCTTCAAGTGTACGAGTACAAGTCAATATACACACACCAGCGCAACGTAATTGTATACAATAAATGTACTTTAACAAAACACCTAGCAGCAATGTACCTTTGGCATATCTGGGGATATAATATGATTTAAATCAGTTTTAACTGATGCACCATTTCAATCAAAAAGAAGACATAAGAAAAACACAAGCTCTGGCTTAACTGCAGGCAAGCCTGCAATACCCCAAGCAGATGGCTTCTTCCTCTTCCCTTCCTTAACATGTGCTGAGGTTACAGAATATCCAGAACAGTAAGTGAAGGGCATAAGAGCAGAAGCCAAAGTAGGTTCAATTGCAGAAAAGATCAGAGAGAACAGATTACCGTGGTTTGGGCACGTTCAGAAAAGCCGAAGATAATCTGATGAAGAAGATTTGGAACAGACATGAAGGTAAGAGGAAAAGAAGACATCCAGCAAAAATATGGTCAGATTTTGTGAAAGAAGACCTGTGACAGCCAGGCATGAGTGTCAAAGCAGGCAGGAATGCGGCACTGAATCGAAGGAGATGGTGACAGTTAAAATGATACCCCAACACCATGTAGAAAAAGGGAGTTGCTGCTGCTGCTGCTGTTGATGACGAGTAACAGCTATAGGCTGCAAACATTAGCAGCTCTGTAATCAGTCTTAGGTATAATCCCAACCATGCCCTGACCAACCAAGCCACATATGCACAAACCATGACAGGCATGGGCTATACGATGTATAACCCATGCCAGATATGTGAATTAGCACTGATGGTAGACAATGCTGTGTATGCATTCAGTTACTACTCTCATGAAATCAGCCTTTATTTAATTTAAAATACCCAATGACTTAAATGTACGATCATTCTGCCTCATCCTGAGGACTAGCAATATGTGACATACCCTGCAATGCCACAATCACTTTACCATGTAAAGAAAATATACACTGATGCACTGACTCCTTGAACAGCAGCAGCATACAGACAGGTAACAAATCACTCCACATACCTTGGACACCATGACTGTCACCTCATCCCTTTAGGACACATCTGACACCAGACAGAACTCTTACCAACATGGGCCCTGCACAACCATAAGTGCATCATGACCACCTTCTATATATTTCTCCCCATCACAAGCACTGGAGACAATGCCACCCAATTAACCCAGTTTGCAAATGCAAATAAGATTTGGTCACCTAAACTATGGAAGGAAAGATGTGTCAAAAACTGCCATGTCCTGTCTGACTGCTGTCATACCCTGGGATGAACCTCTACCTTCTTTGTCCATATCCACATTTATGGAGACGTGCCCACATCCATGTGAAGCATTACAGTCAAGTAACTTCCCTATTCCAAAGTGAAACCAGATGTACTACATTCACTGCAGTAGAAGTGATGCCTAAAAGGTTCAAGGTTAACAGAAGTAAGACATCTCAGAGGCATGGCTCAATCTATATAGCTATGCAGAAAGCATGTACTTACCTACAGGGCTTTGTGATCAGTGTACCACATTACAAGGTTGTGAAATATATGCAGATTGTGTGTGAATGCTAACACTAAGATAAAATATTCACAAGTGTCACATGACATACATGACCTTGCATCATAGTCTAGATCTAGCAGCAAGATCCATGTGATCATCTCCAGTCGAAAGGGCAGCATATTAGTGGCATGGAATTACGTCCAAACAAGCAACAGAAAACATGCTTATCTGCATGTATGCAGCACCAACATCAGTGCCGCCATCTGGTATTTTAAGATTTGATTAATGACTACAAAGGAAGACTGGGAATGCCTCTGTATCATTCACTGGATCAGGTGGTGGGTCACCAGATGTAGTATTCTTAGCTGCCTAAACTTCCCTTATACACCACCGTACCCTATCTTGTATGTCTGTGACATGGTATCAACAGACATGCACTGAGATCCACATCCATTAGCAAAATCCACCCACCTGATTATAAAACTCCCTAAACCCACAAAGAGGTGCCATTTCCACATGTAATTCAAAAAAAGCATTCCATGCTGCCACAAAGCCTTCAGAATTTCATACTCAGCAAATGTGAAACCATCAAGCCACAGTTACTGCACAGTCATTAGCTATCATGGGACATGTAGCTAAGAATCATACACAACCATAAGTAACCTACAGTCACAGAATAAACAAACACCAAGTAACAGACAGCTGACTGCTACCGCCCAATGGCAGAGATATGTTCTCAAAATGTGTACATAAAGAAGGTATACAGTACTATCAACAATCCTAACGACACATGCACATCAGTCACTATGGACTGCTTTGCAATGCCACAAATGAAACCAACATAAAGAAACATATGCTAGTACATACAGGGTAGAAATATCAGTACAATGTCTGTTGCACACCATTTTGTTATGCTCAGTTGCTGCATGGAACTGGAGTCCATCCACATCTACTTATGTGGCTAGTTGCACTGTGCACTGAAACTTTTAGAATCACATTAACTTATATAGTGGTAAGCTGCAGCACAGAACAGACACTTACTCAGTTAAGAGGCTTACTGTGAAAAATCCACCAGCCATTTGCAGAAACCCAACCCTCCACATGGTGTGTAATGTAGGTGTATGATATAATGTGTTTGCTTTAAGCTACAAAATGTACCTTTATAGAGCAAACTTCTGAGTGTCACTGGGTCTATATCAACACATCGAAAAGGCTGCTAATCGAACGCATTTAAAACTGAGAATGTCGTTCACAAAAGTGTGTATTGTGAAATCGTGGTACAGTGAAGATTGGAAAATTTGCAGTTTCCTCACTGTAGTGTGATCTGGTTGTTGGCATATATAATTAGCAGGGGGTGTGGAAGGGCCCAGCTCCCCCAAAAAGTGACTTCTATGAACAGCATTTTTGATTTTAAAGCTGTTCAATTAATGGCATTTTTGATGCCGTGATATAGACCCGTGCCACTATGTTGTATTTGAGAGGTTAGGTACACAACATTGGCTGTAGCTGTGCAGCATTTAAATACTGTAACCAGTGTTGAGAACTTTGTGAGGGTAGTCCAGCTTTATGGCAGGGGGGGATTAAACTCAGACTATTACCTATATGAATACAGTTCATGTGGTGGTTTAAGTGATGGCGTTGTCGTCAAGAAAGAAGAACTGAGTGACCAGTGTTGGCTTACCCATCATAGTGGGAAGGGTTGGTCCACCCTGCCAATCCACCATCAGAACAGTTTAAGAAGAGTGGATGTAGATTTAAATTTACCAAACTGGTGATGTCAGTCCTCAGCATGTGTGTTAACATGTTCACACACATGGACATGTCATAGCACATATCAACTTTAATGAGTGCGCCTATCTCAAACAAACACTCAGGGGTTAGAGTAATTAGAAATGCCTCTGTAGCCTACTTTAGTAAAAGAAGAACAAGGGAACAAACCACATCCATAGCTACCTCATCTGGTTGGCTTTCATCTCTGTGCTGAGGTTATACAGTACAATGGCATGAATGGGCTCAAGATATATGGGAGAGTCTTGATGGTCAGCAGGCATGGAGGCAAAATCAACAGAAAAACATGATGAAAGACGTATCACAACATTAGGGCAGCTTTCTAGGCACATATATGGCACCTAATTGGAGAAAGCAGAAGACTTTGATAATGCTCTCCCTACTAAGGCATTATGCCATCCGGTCTGGAAAAGGAATGGGTCACAGGTTCTGAAACAGATGTGGATGGATCTATTTTCCCCTGATGACAGGGGTTCAGCAGTCTTAATGCCATGCATGAAAAGGAGGCTCTCTCTCGAACCCTACTGAAGCCTCTGAAACAAATACATTAAAACACAAAACTTTCTGACACTGAACCAATTAACACTACCTTTCCAGATATTTTCCCACAAACTACCACCCTTTGTTTCTGGCTAGTCAAACGGCTTTATTTTTACTTACCGCCTGGAATCACACTGTTAATATTGTGTGTTGTGTAGTTTACTTTGACTTGCTTAAGTTGTATTTGTTTGGGTGTGACAGCTTGAACCTATTCTGCTCATTAAAATGACTACCCACTATTAAGTGGCAGCATTGTATTTAGGCACAACATACTGTGAATTCTTCTCTGAAAATGAGGGAAACAGCAGGCATTGCATTCATGCTTTAAGAATGACTCTCGAAGTGTGGGGAGCATAAATTAGATTGTAGGTTGGTTTGCGCCCCTGTAAACATACTTATGTTTGATTTGTGAAGTGAGTAGACTGTGAGACAAGTGTCATTACTACTCCTACTGATTTTCCTTCAACCATGGAACGATTTGCTATCACTACTGTTGCAATCAAAAAGAAAGCAGAAAAAAAAAAACAGACGAAATAGACAAAGGAAAAGAAAAACAGAAATAAACCCTACGGAGGTCTTGCAACATGCAGTCACTCACACAGTAAGATGAGGTAGGCAACTATGCTAACGTTGTGCATAACATCTCGGATTATGTTCTGAATGAAACTGAGACTTTCCTGCTGAATAAAGGTATGTCGTTTACACCTGCCTTGAACAGGAGATTAGAAGGCAGTTTAACAGAACTTACAGGCCCAGTACTTTCATGCCTGTGAGTCATCCTATTGTTAATGCCTTTGAGAAGGTCTGTGAATAGGACATTTATTCATTATATAATACTTGTATTTCCTATGATTTAAAAATATTTGACTGGTGAACCATGAAGGACATTGATAAAACCACTGATAAAAGGTGAGGCTATTTTGGTAATGAATAAAAATAACTGCTTAACAGCTAATGAAATATTGCTAACTGATGCTATAAGTATTAGTAGGTTGAAAGTGCACAGGATTACTAAGAAGGTAAAAATGAGTGTATATAATATGCATGTTAGTAGCTATACTGACAACGCCCATTTATCATTTTTCATGTTGAATATCCAGTTATGCTAGTCTTTTATGGACTGCTTAAAATGCGTAAAGATGCTTGTAATCCACATGTGAATCTGTATCTTATAGTGGATCACAGAACCTATTTCTATCTATATAGAAGCTGCTTTGACAGATTAAAGACTGTAGACAATTTTATTAAGGATAGTGACCTTTTTAAGGAGTCTAATAAAATGGCAATGTGATAGTGATAAAATAATGAGGTAATAATGGTAACACTTGATAAATAATCTTTTTTACAAGAATACCTAACGAATATGGCATAGAAGCCTTTAGAAATATTGTAAACGTGTACCTACTTGACTTCTATTTTAATAAATACTACATGTGAACTATATAGATTACTGCTTGAAAATAACTTTACGTTTAAAGAAAACTGTTATTTATACCAGTGTGGTATACCAGTGGGTACGCCCATACCAAATACTTGTACTAATTTGGCTGTATCTGTTTCGGAAAAGGAATACGTTTATCAAAACTGTAATTTATATCAAAGGGACATATTATTCTATAAGTGGTTTCTGAATATTTTCCTTCTATGGGGTGGTGCGCCCACACATGGTTAGGGGAATTTAATAATTATTTAAACTCCACCACATCCTTTTTGAAGTTTAAATCAACTACTTCAACGCAAAAAAAAAATCTGTTTTAGTTTTTTTATTAGTCCAGAATGAATGTGATTTTAAGACATCTGTTTATAGAAAATATGCAAAGGGAGTTACAAACTAACTAGTTGGAATTTTGTATATATATTTCCCCATACAGTGCATGGTCAGATGATTAGAACCTCAAGGTGGACCACATATTTGAATATTTATTAAAACGCAGTTCAAGGCCTTACAACAGAATTTAATGGAAGAGGATATGATACTGATATTTTAAATAATGTAAAAAGTGGAGTTTATAAGATAAGAAAGATTGCGGCAAAACCAATGCTTGGAGATGTGGATATGAGTGATATTAATAAGATTAATGCTAAATGCAACACATGATTTAACTATTACCTACAAGGCACACACTATGTATGTTTCTAATAGCTACTGGAATATTTTAAGGTCTTATGAGGGCTTATCAGACAAAATTTATTTAGTTCCTATGTTTGTATACAAGAATTATATTAACTTGAGGCACATGTTGTGCTACGAAGAACAAGACAAGTGAAGGAACACAAATGGTAATAAAGGTAGAAGGCCGTGTTTCATCTGTTCATTTTGTCAATGTATTTATACTGAAAAGGGCTTTACACATCCGGTGACAGGGAGGAAGTTAGGACCGATTAACTTGTGAGACCAGGAATGCAGTGCTTTTAGCTAGATGCACTTCGTTCTATGACAGTAACAAAGTTAAAAGATCACATATGTGAACATTTGTCAGATATACTTAAGACATGTGGAAACAAATGCATTATACAAACATATTATAGGGTGATTACACACAGTTTTAAGTTTAATGTGTTAGAATTAATCTTCAACAGTGTAAGAGGGGGAGATGAATTTCTGCGTACAGACAGAAAAGAATATGAATGGGCTTGGAGGTTTTGCGATGATCAGTCCCCAGAATCGGCTAGTAAGTTTAGTTTAAAACCTGTATTGAAGTTGAGTTCCATTAAAAAAGACTTAGAAATAGTAATGTATATAGACGTAACTTTAAAAAATTTTATTCTTAAAATTGTTTTTAAATAGAATTACATTTGTTATGCACTTGATTGAATTTGCATCAATATTGTTTATGTTGGTTCTTATTGGTTGAATATGGTGGTGTGACCTTTTTAACTAAATTTAAGACTGCTGCTCCTACACTAAAAACGTTTAATACATCTGAAAAAGCATGCTGTGAGAAAGCTTATGCTCAATCAAGTTTTTTGCCATGGTGACCTTGTGTCATGAAGTTTGATTTACTGTTTCTTGTGATGTTCTGGCTCGGCCTTTACCCATTGGAGCTACCTTTTTGCTTGTATTCCTGATTTGTGCATACCTGTATTTCTATGTCTCCTTGAGTACTGGTGCTTTCAGGATATAAATAGTTTTGGGTTGAAATGCGCAAGCATTTCTACTTAACGTAGTATATGTGTTTGTGTGTGCGTTACCTGACATTGTTTTTTCTTTTGCCTTACTTTGTCAAATGCATAGCTGTATGTAGTATTTATGCATGTTTTCTCTGTGTATATAGTTTCTGTTGTGTAGTGCTATGGCTGGCTCCTCATTTTCTGTTAACTTGTGAAATTGGTATGTATTCTCACCTCAGCTTACCTCTTAACATCCTTTGAACATACAAACAATCTAAATACTTACCACCCTCCAACTCATTCTACCTTAATCATAGCCACTGCCCAAAACCACATTAATATCACCTCAGAAACGCATTCTCTTCTAACAAAACACCACAGACTGCTTCACATCAAGTGCTATTAACCAAAGACAAGGAAACTCCCAAGCTTAATCTCTCTGTTTCTACCCTACCTAATTAAACCAAAAACAAATCACTTGCAAGATGGTGATATACATCCAAATCCAGGCCCTTCTAGCTTACCTCAAGCTAATGATCTTAACCCCTCTCCACCCACAACACAAACTCCCACTACACTTACAAACTCTCTCTTCATTGCACAACTCAATATACGCAGCTTAAACAACAAACTTGCACACCTCCATGCATTATTAGATGATCAATCTTTTGACATACTATGTCTAACTGAAACATGGCTCAAACCCCATACTAAAGATAATGATATCACCCCTCCAGGTTATAGTATTATAAGGCACGACAGTATAAAAAAGAAGGGAGGGGAGTAGCTATTCTCTTCAAAAATAGCCTTCAACTTACCCCCATTGACTACAAAGCTCTTCCTGAGACCAAGGCTGAAATCCTTGTCTCTAAACTTCAACTAAACTCCAGTAAGTCCTTATATATCATCTGCATCTACTTACCTCAAGGCGATAACATGAGCTTACTCGAGGAAATCCTCAGTACCCTATCCCCATACTTCCCCCAAGAAACCATCATTATGGGAGACTTTAACATTGACTGGAATAATATTAATACAGAGGATCCCATCTTGCATATTGACCTGCATGGGTACTCTCAAATTATTTCCCCCCCAACCCGAATTAATAAATCCAGCAAAAAGGAAAGCATCCTAGACTGGATACTCATTAATAAACCTCATCGAACATACAAAGTAGGGATATTCCCTGACAATCTCAGTGACCATTCCTTAACCTACCTGATCAGGGAAAAGAATGATGTCCCCCATTCTATCACATATAAAACAATTAGATACAATAGAGACTTCAACCCAGAATTATTCCAAAATGAAATCAAAGCCTGTAATTGGACCCCCTTAAAAAATCTACCTCTCACTGAGGCAGTTAACTACTTTAACTCCAAATTTCTAGCAATCCTTGACCACCACGCTCCAAAGCGGAACATAAGAATTAGAGCCAAACCCGCCCCTTGGCTGTCCAAAAACACCAGACAAAACATGCTACTCAGAAACAAAGCCTGGGCCAAATGGAGAACTACTAAAAGTACTTCAGATCACCTCACCTATAAACAGTTGAGAAATAGAACAAAACTAGCTATTCTCTTAGACAAGAAACAATTTTACATGAACACTCAAACCAAATACCAAAATAACCCACAAAAATTTTGGGCAAGTATCAATAGACTACTTCACCCAGGTCATACCAAAACTCCAAACCCTACAGTCAGTCAAAGAGAAAATCCTAGACAAACAGCAAATGCCTTTAATACCTACTTCACAGAAACTATACAAGCACTAGCTAACCAACTTTCACCTGATATTACATTCCCTCCAAACACAAACAAGACCTTAACCCCTATATTTCAATTACAACCTGTCCCCACTCAAGATATCTGTAGGCTTATCCAAAAACTTAAACCTTGCACTCCATCAGCAGACCAGTTACCAGCAAAATACTTGCAGACAGCTGCCAAAGCTATAGCCTACCCAATTTCCATCCTCATTAACAGAACTACTGCCGAGGGAGAAATCCCTACCATCTGGAAAATCTCTCACATCATTCCACTCCATAAAGGAGGGAACTCTAATGACCACTCTATCGCCCAATAGCTCTATTATCCCCATTGGCAAAAATAATGGAAAAATGCATTCAAAAGCAATTACTTAACCATCTAACTCAATACAATTTGCTAGCTGATTGTCAACATGGCTTCAGGCCACACCACAGTACTACAACCGCCCTACTGTCTTTCTGCAACTCCATTAACCAAAACAGAAATAACAACATCCTCACATCAGCTCTCTTCATAGACCTGTCTAAAGCTTTCGATATGGTTAATCACCAGCTATTAATAAACATTCTTACACACCTCTCATTCGACATTCAGGCTATAAACTGGTTCAGAGCCTATCTTACTAACCGACAGCAAGCAGTCCTATGGGATAATCAACTATCCTCCCTACTGCCTGTCACCCTAGGAGTCCCTCTATTTTAGGTCCACTCCTCTTCTCAATTTTCATTAATGACTTACACTTAGCCATTCCGCAAACTACATGTTTACAATATGCTGATGACTCGACAATTTTATGCTCAGCAAAGACCTCATCTGATCTTTTACTAAAAACACAAGATGCATTTTAACAAAGTCTAGTCTTGGTTTCTTCAACGCTGTCTTCTACTTAACCCCCAAAAAACAAAGCTCCTACTATTTTCACCAACCCAAAAGCACACCCTTAGTGATTTCACTGTCCTATCAAAGAATGGTACTCACATACAACCTGACTTAACAACAAAACTATTAGGGGTTACTATTGACAACCACCTTACTTTCAATGAGCATATTAACAATACTGTAAATATAGTCAACAAAAAAATGGGTGCCCTATACAGAATTAAGCCATTCTTCATTCCTTTAGCTAAAACAAGTATCGCCCACTCCCACCTCATCTCCTCACTTCTATATGCTTCTACTATCTATACTCACCTTTCAAAAAGCAATCTCTCTAAACTGGTTAAATCTTATAATAGCATTGCTAGATTTGCCACTGGACAACCATTTAGAACACACCATTGCCAGAATCTCTCTCAACTAGGCTGGCTTGAATTTCAAAATCTACTTGAGTTTAACCAAATTACATTGGCCCACAAAATACTTTACCAGCCAAAGAAGATCCCAAGTCTATCTACCCTTATTACTCCCTACCTGAATCTTAACTCCCTGCGCTCCTCAAATAAACTACTTATCTCCTCCAGCAAATCCAACAACAGAGCAGGCGATGCTCTCTTCTCTAATATAGTTGGGAAAAAATGGAACCTTCTTCCTCCTGATCTTACCTCTATTTCCTCTCTAACTTTAAACCAAAACTTAAAATATACCTAAAAAAACACTGGCTTTGCCCTAGTTGTAATCCTGACTAACTTCTGCCTTAAGCAATTTATGTTATACCCACTTTTTTTTTCTTTTATTCCTTCAATTTCAGACTATGTCAGTAAAAACCTTAATAAACTTAGTCTTTCGAATTTTAGTAGATAATTAGATTTCTCAAAGTCTACTCTTGCTTATATTTTTTTTCTCCTCACAATATATGAACAAGGGTTTTTTTATAATTTTTACTACTCCTAGTTCTGCTTTTTCTCTTTTTTTCTCTTTCTTTCTTTTTCTTTTCCTTGCTTTATACCTATTTCACGTTTTGAAAAATGTTAAAAAGATTTCTCTTATTTTTTGTCAATGTTATGCTTAGATGTTTAAGTTAGTATTAACAAATTGTACAAATTGAAGCTTATCTCCCCGGGCCTCTACTGAAAATGGATATTCATCCAGTTGGACTAGCCCGGTTAACAAATGTAAAATAAAATAAATAAATAATTCTGCGGATCTCAACACATTTTATTCTTCCAAAGCCTGCTAGTATCTTCCTTTTCTGTAAGGCAATAAACATGGTCCCTGTGCAGACCTTCTAAAACTGGGTCTTAGTTTAAAATTAAAGTGTACCTACCGGTTCTCTTCAGAATAACTAATGTAAAAAAGTATAAATATATAGCATTATTTTAACGTATTGAGCTAAAAAGAATATGTGTAACTACAAAACAGCAGCAGTAAAGTGTTATATTGTAATACATTAAGGTACTTGCGTATTATCGCAACCAGATTTCTGAAGTCGCAGAAATCGTTATGTTTGTGAGAAAAGTGGTTTATGAACCTTTACAGGGTTGTGTATGCAAGTAAGTACTAATGTTTCACAGAGTTTGAGGCAGGGACAGAAATAACAGTCCAGTTCTGTACTCCTGACTGCCGTGTAATTTTTTCGGTGAAGTGCATCACGGTACGTGCATCAGAAATCCTGCTTTGCTGATTACATCAAAGGGAATTCGCACAGGAATATTCCAAATATGTGACTGTTCAGGGCCCGTAAGCATGAAAATGAAAGACGTCGGCAACAAATACTGGGCAAGGGGGCACAGATTCCTCAGCCACTGCTGTCTCTCTCCCCAGTGCGGTAGTCCCGTGCCAGGGGTGTTAAATGTTATCCCATTTCACACACATTGGCCTGTTCATCTGAAGTTGTTTACTGGCAGCAGCCACTTACATTAGTAGCAAGAGGTGCTGTAAATATTGAATAATTCACACCCACATTTCTCAAATATAGCATTCACACATTACAGTGTGTACATGTAACCACATTTCAAATGGCCTGGTTGTGTTGTAGGGAACGCGGTGAGTTCTATGACTTCAAACAGTAATGACGACTGAGAAGCAGCAGTCCTGTTTATAAGTCAGGAAAGGGCGTTACCTAGAAAGAGGAATTTACACATTATTCCTCTTCCCACGTGAAAAACAATCAGGCAGAACACTACTGAAGACTTTACACACCCCTTCTTAGGTTAGCAGACCTCGTTTCACACAAACATTATGATTTCTATGCCTACTCAAATATGGTTGCGATAATACGCAAGTACCAACATTAAAAATATTTCTTAAATAAATTCAAGATGTAGCAGCTCTTTCTTCATTAAGTCAACAGCACAACCTACGAAAAAAGGAGTGTAATCATCCTGGCATTCTCTGAAATTTTCACAATACATCAAACAATTTTAGAGAGAGACATGTCTATACAGGGAGCAAAAAACAGTCAATAGCCTGGGGGTAGTCATCTTAAAAATGCTCAGTAGTAAACAGGCTAAATTCTAAAAATATTGGTGTTTCAATGGTATGTAAGTGTGTTAACTTTTTTATTTCATTGTAAACAGGTAATTCTATTTTTGGTTTATGATCTGCTATACAGTTCATCTTTGATGCCAGATGCCAATTGTTATTGTCATCCAGTTTCTGTTTTTTTTTTTGGGGGGGGGGGGGACCTTGTGTAATGCTCTCTCTCTCCTTTGATTGTTGTGTTGTAGGGTTGTAGCAGTACTCCTTAGGTCTCTGATGAAAACAGGCCTTGTTAATCAGGTCTACCAGTCAAAAAAATACAAATACCAGTTACATATCGGTCTTATTTCTGTCCATCTGTAAGGGTTCCAGAACTGAATCCATTTAAGCTTCACATCCTGCCCTCCTACACAAGCTTTCACTAACGCCCACTCACACCACACTGTGTCTCACATTCTGGAATGATTACAGTCCACAGGTCCCTCCTCCTCTGTTCTCCCTACCATCCTCCAAGCATGCATATTTTCTTGGATCCTAACCAGCACCAAAGTGTACAAAGCACATAGCTTTTCTGCATTATAATATTGCTGCTACTTTGCAGGCCACAGCACTTATAACAGGAGACTAGCTCCCTTGTCAGTTACCTCCACAGCAGTCGTAGTACCATGTGAGAAAAGGGGGCTCTTGCTCTCAAACCCCAACAATACCTCTGACACAAATACATTAAAATATGAAAGCTTATAATACTGAACCCTTTAGTACTGTTTTCCAGACATTTTCCCACAAACTACCACCTTTTTTTTTTCTCACTAGTCATACAGGTTTATTTTTTATTTACTGTTGTTTTCCTACCCATCTTATTCTGGACATCACAACCTTTAAATTTGCTCATCACGATTGTACGAATTAGTGTCAGAGGTTTTATTGAAGAAATCCCACACTCACAGGATTGGAAAGATAGCCATGAGAATCCATGCCTTTTGTCATGTTTAAGAAAATGTAAGTGGAGGAGCTTCAAAAGACTGCCCCACATAATCACTTTCAAACTTAATAAACTTTCCATCCCTTCCTAGATACACCTTTGTGCAAAACTACTGACTTACAAATTTTGTGGCACTCCACCCTCAGGGTAAACTGTACAGTTCTGCCACTGCTTCAACAAACACCAAAGCTAGTTGCTAGATAACTATGTGAAATCACATAATTTCTTTCTTAATTTCCTTTTTCCCAGCTGCTCTCATCTATATCTGTCCTATCTTCTCATACATTCATGTCTATTTTCTCTAACACAGAAACGCATTCAACATTTCTTCTTATTCTGTAGCATTACTGGACCTTACTGCTTTTACAGTAATGCAACACTGTCATGATGTATTTTATTCATATTTACTAAATGGGTAGGTGGACCATTCTGTGGGCATTTTTTTATCCAGTCTTGTGTCAAAACAAAATGTGACATACAATTCGTAATTAGCAATAAATTAAACATTAATCATTAAAACAATTCAATGACGTACACATCAAATCTGTAGTTAGAATCCTATTAAACAGCAACAATTAACATAAAAGATTTTATGACATTTTTTCCATTAAAAAGAATGATAGTGAAAGGAAAGAAGTATCAGGCAAACACCGTAGAATTTAAAGGAAGTTGAGGATAGGAGGTAAAGAGGGTGTTATTAATGCAGAAGGATTCAGAGAGAGTAGTGTTAGTGGTGCAAGTCAGAAAAGACTGCCTGAAGACGGAGTAGAAATGCTTCTTAACTCACTGGGCAGGGAGTTCAACACTAATGGTGCAAGCTTGGAGAAGGCTCCTTCACAGATAGGAAGAAAAGGGGGAGGGGGTCGGTTATGGAAAATCTGACAGGATACTAGCAATATGCGCAAGTTAATTTAGCAGCTAGTGAAGGAAAAAATTTGTGTGTATTGGCCCAAATACTGCACTGCTGAAGAGAAAGGTGCCTCTGTTACTCTATGTAAACAGGGAATAATGATGCATTCAAATGACTTTTTTTAACATGGATGTGCTACACGGTTACGCAGGACAATAATAGAGATTGTATTCCAGTTTTGGGTAGGTACATTCTTAATAAAACCTTTACATGCTTCAGATGTAAGATAACTGGTGATCATAAAGACAAGTTGGACGCGGGTTAGAACTACACTTTTGAGGAAAGTTCTAAATGTCGATTGGAAAGAAAGGGAGGAGTCAAGGTGAATACTTATTTACCTAAAAGACTGAACCTGAAATAAAAAAGGAATTGCAAAGATTTTTTGGCTAGTTCCAAAAATCAAACAGTTATTTTAGCAGGAATTTATGCATGCTAAAGCAAAGACAAACACTGCTAAGCTCAGAATGAAGTAAGGTACTAAGATATTTGACACTGGAGCTGGCTGTAATGGGTAAACTACCGTCCACACACTGTCAAGTTTGTAATAACTCAGTACCAGATCCATTATGTATTTTAATCCTGCAAACCTATCAAAATGTCCGGAATCCTGTATTACTTTTAGTAACTGTAATTTTGTCAATTAACAGAAGACTGTAAATGGTATCCTTGTCCTTTAGGTACACAGAAAAAACACCATACACAGCAAGTAGGTGCTTGTACACCAACAATGATTCACTGTGTGCAGTGTTTTTCTTTTTTCAAATAGTTGGGTTGCTGTAGAGTTAGCATACATAATTAAGTATACTTAAGAATGGGTGTGGGTGCAGGGGGGCTTGCCCTTCTGCAAAAACACTATTTTATGTTGTATTTTCTAATGTTGAATATTTTCAGTGACTTGTGATTCGCTGAAACAGGCTTCAGTCAGTTGGATTTTCAATCAGATTCAATCATTTGATTTTCAGTCAAGTATAGTTCAATCAAATAATAGTAAACATATATATATCTACACAGACGTGTCTGCACACACACACACACACACACACACACACACACACACACACACACACACACACACACACACACACACACACACACACACACACTTCTTAAACTAATAAGACAATTCTGTTCTACCAACTTTTGACTAAAATAGTCCTCCAGTTTTCTGGTCTGCTGAATAGGTCCTGAAAAAAAAAACTTTTTCCAATGAACTAGGTATGGCTTCCTAGTAGGGTATCTGGTCAGAATATGTTGATAATTTCTACTAGGAAAAAAATCTCACCTTTGGGATTCAAAATTATATAGCTATGTACACTATTATATTAGAGAACTTCTGCGGTGGTGCAGTGGTAGCATTGCTGCCTCACAGCAGGAGGTTCTCCCGTTCGATTCTTGGCTGGAGTGCAGGGAGTGCCTTCTGTGTGCAGTCTGCAAGTCCTCCCCGCGGTTGGGTGGGCATTCAAAAGACATGCGTAAATGGGTGTGCCTTCGTTGAAGGTTGGACATCGAGCTGGCACCTCGGCATTCGTGAAAATCTACTGCGGCGACCCCTAACCGGGAAAAGCCAAAAGACAACACCACTTATATTAGAGGTATGCAAGAAATAATCACAAAGTAAGACTTGTGAAGGACAGAGAGAGAGCTTTTCTTTTTTTTTTTTTTGCTAAGATGAAGTTTTCTCAACAGGTACACTGAAGGAGGGCAGGATTCCTTCTGCAGTAGTAGGAGGAAGCATGGCTGCCTTGGACATTTGGGACCATTAGCATTAAAAATCTCTATTCACTGTTGCAGTGTACTTCACCTAAGGGACTTCCTGCCAAGGACAGCCTAACATCTGGCCAGAATACCAAAACGTTTAGCTCTTGTAGGTGCCATATGTCACATGTATGTTTCTCCATGCAAATCATAGGGCATAAAGGTGATGCATGGATGCAAACACTCAGAACTGGAAAAGCTACAGGAGGAACCAACACCCTCAGGGACAAAGAGGAACATGTGCATCTAGAAGGAATAAGGGCCCTTCAACCAGGAGGGCAACCAGAATACAGGGTAAGAGTCAGGACACAGGGGGTAGAAAGGGGGGGGGTGAATACAGTAACTGTGAATAGAAGGACATCTATTGTTATGGTAAGATTTACACAACTGTACCATTGTTCTTCCCTATCACTGTTGCAGCATTCTTCACCTAAGGGAGAGTACAAGAACCCTTAAGAGGAAGTCTGGGAAGAGGAAGGCACAGAGGAACCCACCACAAACCAATGCAGGTTAGCTCTGGCAAAGATTGCCCTTGACCTGGAAATCACATCCAACTTGTAATGTTTACTGAAGGTTTGAACATGGTAAATCACATCCAACTTGTAATGTTTACTGAAGGTTTGAACACTGGAAATCACATCCAACTTGTAATTGTTACTGAAGGTTTGAAAAGAGGACCAAGTCGCAGCATTAAGGACAGAGCTGGTATCCAAACCCTTGAAAAAGGAGTAGATTGTGCCTTTACAAATAATTTTGCCATGAAAGGAATAACAAAAGGAAATGGCCTCAGAAATCCAGAATGAGAGGGCTTGCTTAGAAACAGCAAAACCCAAAGTCCTGGGGTGAAAAATAAAAAGCTGCTCAGATTTGCAAATAGCTTTAGTTTTACCTAAAAAATATCCAAGCTGTTTATGCAACTCCAAGGTGTGAATAACCCTCTCACTGGCAGATTGCAGAAAATGAAAAAAGAAAGGAAGATGAATAGACTGATTAAAGGAAGAACTCTAACCACCTTGGGCATAAAATAAGGATGAGAAGAAACAACCTGTCTCTACGAAAAACTAAAAAAGCAGGAAAGTACAATTGTGTACACTTAACATAAATGTAGATGTTGAGTGTATTCACTGTTGCAGCCATCACACTTGGGTTATCCCTGCCAGGGTAGCCCTCGGCAGGCCTGAATACCAGAGGCTTAGTATTTCTGCGTCGGTTGCTGTCGCTTCAAGACTGATGTCAGGTTGTCAGTAGTATAAAGTAAGGCAGCCAACACCATTCCATCAGTTTTTCTTGGCCTAACCTGTCAGGAGCCCCCAAGTAGGAGCCAAGTTCTGGTGGAAGAACCCCGCCAGTAGAAAGTAAATACCAATGTGTCCCTTGTAAGGAAAGAGAAGGAAAAAAGGGGGATGGAGGGAGGGAAACCAGGACTGCAACAGTGAATACACTCTAACATTTACATTTATGGTAAGTGTACACAACTATACTACGTTTTTCGTATTTCACTGTTGCAGTCATCACATTTGGGTTGATTCCCAAAGCTGAGGAAATAGGTGGAAGCAGTCAAGGAAATTAGGGGCTGGCTAGGATGCTCTGCAAGACTGCAGAGGCAAACACTGACATGGATTTGGAGAAGATAGGATAGGCAGGTGGTAATGTTTGGTAAAAGTGTGAACAGATGTCCAGGTGGCAGCCTCCAGGATGTTCTTGGTGGGGACTCCTCTGAGGAAAGCTGCAGAGGTGAAGGCTGCTCATGTGGAGTGAGTCCTGACCCCCCTTGGGGGGAGGCTTTCCATGTTGCCTCTAGCAGAAATGGATGCAGTGTGCTATCCATTTGGAAATGGTGCGTTTGGATATGGCTTTGCCCTCTGCCCCTGCAGCAAAGCTAACCAGCAATTGATCAGACTTTATGAAGGATTTAGTCCTATCTAGATAAAATCTGAGCTGTCTATGCACATCTAGAGAGTGCAAGATCCTTTCCCCCTTGTACTGTGTGTTAGGGAAAAAAGGTGGGCAAATGAATGGATTGGTTGAGAGCCACACTGGATACCACCTTGGGCATGAAGGATAGGTTAGTCCTGATGGATACCCTGTCAGCATGGAAGATGGATGAAGGGTTCCACAGCTATGAGTGCTTGCAGCTTGGAGACCCTTCTGGCTGATGCGATGGCCAGCAGGAAAGCTGTCTTCCAGGAGAGAAATTTTAGCTCTGCTGAAGAGGCTGGTTTGAAGGGGGGCAGGGTGAGCTTTTCCAACATAAAGTTAAGGTCCCAAGCTGGGGTTGGTGCTCTTCTGGGTGGCCTCACGTTGCTAGCCTCTCTTAGGAACCATTTGATCAGAGGGTGTGAGAAAAGTGGCTGCTGCTCAGTGGGGAAATGAGCAGAAATAGCAGAGGCATGAATTTTAAGAGGAGAAAGAGAAACCACTGTGTAGCAGGTCAGCTAAATAACCCAGGATGAGAGGGAGGGAGGGCTGTGCCGTATTGGCTCCCTTAGTCTGAATCCAGGTGCAGAACTTTTTCCATTTGTCAGCATAAGACTTTCTAGTGCTAGGGCGTCGGGCCTCACGTATAAAATCTAGAACCTGTTTACTGAGGTTGGCAGATTGATCGGGGGTTAGGGAATAAGCCAAGCTGCCAAATTGAGGGTCTGCAATTGGGGATGCATGAATTTTCCTTCCGTCTGGGTCAGGAGGGCATAGACCAAAAGATTGACCCAGAGGACGGACAGGGCATCCACTTTCCAAGCTATGCAGTGATGCTCACTGGTGCAGAACTTGCTGAGCTGATGGTTGGTGGGGGAGGCAAAGAGGTCGACCTTCGGCGTGCCCCATTTCTGAGTTATTAGGGTGAATGTTCTTTTGTTGTGGTGTCACTTGTGTGCGTCCAGAAGATTTCTGCTCAAGTGGTCTGCCAGAGAGTTTTGAGATCCCGGTAGGAATTATGCTAACAGGTGGAGTTGCATGGCAGAGGCTGGTTGCCAAATGGTCATGGCCAGCCTGCATGCATAGAGGGTAGGAGTGAGTCCCTCCCTTCTTGTTGATATACCACATCACAGTGGTGTTGTCTGTTTTGATCAGGAGAGTCCCCGGGGAGAGAAGCGGCTTGAAAGCTGTCAGGGCATGCTGGACAGCAATCATTGCTTTTTTGGTTGATGTGCAGATGGATTTGCTGTGGGCTCCATTGGCCCTGTATGTACCAGCCATCCAGGTGTGCACCCCAGGCATAGTCTGATGCATCTGTGGTGAGGGTCTTGGTGCAGGGGATGGTGAGAAAGGTAGTCCCTTGTTGTGGAAGCATGCTGTTGCCCACCAAAGAAAATCTTTTCTGAGGCAAGGTGTCATGAGTACAAGAGTCTCCAGGTCTTGACAGTGTTGACACCAAAGGCTTTTTACGGTACCACTGAAGTTTCCTCATATGCAGTCTGGCATATGAAATGAGTAGAATGCAAGATGCCATGAACCCCAGAGCTTGCAAGATTTTCATTGCAGATAACTGGGGTCTGGTGGCTAGTTGAGAGAAGTAGGCTGTCAGGAAAGTTTGCTTTTCTGGTGTAAGGAATGCCATCTGGGATGCTGTGTCCAGGCTTTCTCCCAGGAATATAATCCCTTTGGGTGGGTACCTGTTTGGATTTTTCGTTGATTGCGTATTCCAGGGATGTTAGTAGGGACTTTACAAAGGCCAGGTGCTTGAGCAGCTTTTCCTGGCTGTCTGCCTGAATTAGGCAGTCGTCTGAGTATGGGTAAATCTGGATATTCCTTTGTCTGCAAATGGCAACGGTCAGAGCCAGACATTTTGTGAAAACTCTGGCAGCAGTAGATAATCCAAAGGAAGTGCAGAGAACTGAAAGTACAGAGATCCTGCCCTGAAACGGAGATATTTCCTGCATGATTCCCTGATAGGAATGTGGAGGTAGGCCTCTTTTAGGTCTAGCGTAGCTAGCCAAGCATCCTTGGACAGCATGGGTAGCAGCTGCTGGATGGTGAGCATTTTGAATTTTGGTATCACCAGGAAGGTGTTTAGAATGGATAGATACCAGAAAGAGTCTGGACTAGAAACCTTGGCCTTTCTGTTCTGCAGGAACGTGCTCTACTGCCTTCATAGAGAGCAGGAAAAGGACTTGCTTTTGCACCTCTGCCCACTGGTTTGGAGGTAGATCTGGGAACCCTTCTGGAGTTGGAAGGGTGTGGAAAGAAAATCTGTATCCCTGGGACACTATGTTGAGAACCCAGTGGTCGTTGGTAATGGTGGCCCAGGTGCTTGCGTGAAATTAGAGTTTTCCTCCTAGGGGTAAGTGAAGGTGGGCAGAGGGAGGAGGTAGGGGAGGAGAGTCATTGTGAGTTCTTACCATAAGGAGGTGGCTTAGAAATCCCTGTTTTTGAAGCGGAGGCAATCCACTGTTTAGATATCTGAATTCACCGTGGCTGCTGTCTGGGGGTTCTGCTTCCACGGGATCTGGGCTGAACTGACCTGTTGGGAGCAGGAAAGGACCAATGCTTGATGGGGCAATGCCTGCTGGACCTGTAAGAAAATCCTTAACTGCCTGCATAGATTTTGCTTTTTCTTCCATCTTTTTTAAGATCTCTTTTGCCTTAGTGCCAAATAAGCTGTCTTTGTGCAAGGGGGCGTCCATCAATTTAAAATTAACATGGTCTGGCAAGGGCTGTTCCTTAAGCCATGCATGCCTTCTATGGACAGAACCAGTGACTGCTGTCCTGCAGGCTTCTAGGGTGTCAAAACTACAGTGCAAGGTGTGTTTAGATTCTTGACTTGCAGAATGCATTAACTCTTGTAACTCTTTAGAGTCTGCACAAGCAGGAAAGAAAGACATTTTTTGTTTGAGGAGTTCCAGGGTATGTTGCTGAAATTTTAGCATATGGAACTGGCAATTTAGTGCTCTGACAGCAAGAGTAGCAGAGGTGTATATTCTGACAGCAAGAGTAGTAGAGGTGTATACTTTTTTACCTAATCTGTGTGCTCGGGAATCATTATCTGAGGGGGGTGTGATTCTTAGCAGAGGTTGCTTTAATTCCTTTAGGCCCTTGAGAAATTTGCGTGAGTCAGGAAATCTGTAATACCTGTCTGGTTTTCTGGGTGCAGGAGGGAGGGTGTCAGGAGTCAAATTGGATTCCAGGAAAACATCCTCCACAACATCCAGGACTGGGGGAATGGCCAGGGATCTGTGCTGCTGAAGATCTAAGAATTCCCGAGTCTCTCTTTAGACTGAGGGTAGTCCTGACTTTCCCACTGGAAATGCTCCCTTAAGGTATGAACTCCTCTGGGAGAGAGGCTGAAGGAATGGAGTCCTCTGCATCAGAATCCTCATAAGCAGAGAGGGGTTGCATGTCTTCATATTCAGATGCATCAGAGTCATCAAGACTCCTGTTCAGACAAAACTACAGGGGACAGATCTCTCTTTCTTTTGGAAGGGGTAGCCTGGGTTCCCTAATCAGCATGATAAGGTCTTCCGCCATTTTAAGCATTGGAGACTGAGGCAAGGAAGCAGGTGCCCGAGATTGGGTTGTCGGTTTCTTGGGTGTGGTTTGTACCCTGGGCCTAAGAAACTCAGTAGCTTTCGAAAGACCGGTAGACACAAAAGAAGTCATTGGTTTGTGTCGAGAATTGGTACTGCTAAGGACTTCCTTGCAAGATGGTACCTGCTCAGCGGCTCTGGACCCATCCAAGGGAGAGAACTGCAGTATCCTTAGTCAAAGAAGAGTTTTGCGGAAGGGTCTCTGTAGCGGCCTGCGAATCCACAGAAGTGGGCATCAGCGGCTGCGAAAGCACCTCACTGAGGACTAGAGAACTGATGACTAGCTTAACGAAAGCATAGAATGTAGGTTTGGACTCGTGTGGTCTGTCTCTGTCTTTATCTATACGTTTTTTCGGAAGATAAGCTGTCGGATGGCTTACTGAAGCCATATCGGAATTAGAGGACTGTAAGCAAAAATATCTAGCTACAGTAAGGGCCCGACAACGTATAGTTCTGGTGTTATACAAAGCACAGAAGCGACAGTGGAGGACATCGTGGTCTGGGCCTAGGCAAGTTACGCAGTAAGAATGAAAGTCTTGGTGTGGTGTTTGCTTTCCACAGGCGAGGCAATTGTTAACTTTATCTGACATCGGTTAGTGCAAGAAAAAAGGATCCCCAACAGGGTACTTGGCTTCAGAAGACTTCAGCTTCAGTTCGGAAGATGAAACTTAGGTAGCGGCCGACCGGAAAATTGCTTCCGTTTCGGGCTCCGTGGCAAGAAAGACTGATGTAATGGCGTCAGCTGCCTTACTTTATACTACTGACAACCTGACGTCAGTCCTGAAGCGACAGCAACCAACGCAGAAATACTAAGCCTCTGGTATTTGGGCCGGCAGAGGGATAACCCAAATGTGAGGACTGCAACAGTGAAACACGAAGAACATCAGCCATGAGAGACTGAAGTTCAGACACTTTGCAGAAGTGAGAGAGAGAGAGAGACAAAGAGCAGTCTTTCAAATACAATGTTGTAAAGGAAGTCAAAGAAGCAGACTCAAAAGGAGCCTGGGTCAATTTTTCAAGCACAAAACTGTGGTCTCAAGAAGGTGGAATAGGCTTCCTGGAAGGGGGGGGGGGGCTGATATGAAGGACACCTTTAAGAAGCTGTTTGACCTCAAACCTAGAGACCACAGGAGGAGTCAAGGGCAGACAAGCAGAGACTGCAGACAGGTGAGCTTTAACTGAAGAATATGCCAACCCATCATGGACCAAATCACACAAATAAAACAGAACCAGAGGAACCTCCACAGACAGGGGATCCAGGTTGAGATAGGCACCAGACAGAAAATCTTTTTGACGTGGACAAAGAATTTTCTGGTAGTGGATTTCCTGGCCTCCTGCAGAATCCAGAGGATGTCCTCATAAAAAAGGTTTCTAAAAGGGATCAAAACCATATTACACATGGTGCCAGTGGAAGAGTGGACAGGCAAGGATGGACAAGAGATCCGCTGTCCTGTTTGAGAAGATCCACGCAGTGAGGAAACATATGGTAATTGTCCCTGGCCAAGTGACAGAGAAGGGGGAACTAATGCTGTCTAGGCCAAAAGGGAGTCACCACTAAGATTTTTAGGACAGTCCTGCCTAATCTTTTGCAGGACTCGTGATAACAGAGGAAGGAGAGGGAGAATAAAGAAACATCCCCCAAGGAGACAGGGCATCCATTTTCCATGTCACAGAACTTGGGACTCTGGAACATAATTCAGGAAACTGTATGCTCAGAGGGGAGATGAAAAGATCTACCCAAAGAATATCTCACCACTGGACAATGTCCTGGAACACATTTCTGTGAAGCATCCATCTGTGAACTTGTGTTCTGAACCTGTTTAAAGAGACTGTCACTAGATTGTGCTCTGAAGAAATGTAAACCACCTGAAGAGTCACTTGCTACTGGACAGCTAGATCTCAGACATGAACAGCCAGTCTGCAAAGGAGATAGGACCTCATGCCCCCCGCTTGTTAACATACCACATCACTTTTGTATTGTTGGTGTAGACTTTGAGGGACCTGGGAAAAAAGATGGAATGAAAGGCTTGCACAGCCAAAAGCAGAGCCATTATCTCTTTTATATATACATGATCTAACCTCAGATAAGGACCCAGGACCTTCAGGGGGTCACAAGAAGCTACCCACCCCGTGTCTAAGGAATCTGTGAAAAGCTCTTGAGCGGGAATTGGAGCCTGAAAGGGAAGCCCTGGAATAAGAGTGTGTGTTGATGAATCCACCACTGAAGCTTGAGCATGAAATAAGGAAAAAAAGGAACAGGGAAATCCAGGGGTGACAATGTTGGAGCCACAATGATTTGAGGTACAACTGAAATTTCCTCATATAGAGCCTGGCAAGAGGGACCATGGAAATAGTGGAGGCCATAAATCCCAGAAACCAGAGAAATTCCCTGTCCATGACAAAGGACAGTGGAAAAGAGACAGGAAAAAGGTGGCCAGGGACAGAACCTTGGGGATGGGAAGAGATGCCAGCATGGGAACAATCTGAAGCCTGCATATGAGGAAAACACAATCCTGGGAAGGCATCAGAACTGATTTCTGGAGGATTATGGTGAACCCCAGACTGTGTAAAAGACAAACGGTAAATTGGAGATCCTGCAACAGACTGCTGGGAGAAGGAGCAGATCGTCTAGTTAGGGAAAAATCTGTATACATCGAAGCCCGCCAAAGGCAATGACAGGAGTGTGACACTTGCCAAACACCCTTAGGACAGCAGAAAGGCCAAAGGGCAAAGCACAGAACTGAAATTGCAAGAAAAAAAATCACAGAAATGTAAACATTTCCTTAACAGAGGATGAATGGGGATGTGAAGGTATGCATCCTTGAGATTCAGAGACACCAGAAAGGCCTGGGGAAGAAGAAGAAGAACAGGAAATAAGGTTTAAAGGGACAATATCTGAAAAGAAGGGGTCTTAAGAAAAATGTGGAGCAGGAAAGATCCAGAACTGGTCTCCATGTACCCTCCTTTTGGGGAATGAAAATATTCTGGAGTAAAACCACTTCCCCACCTGGATGGGAGGAACAAGCAAAATGGTGCCCTGATCCAAGAGTGATTGCAGAATCTCTGGAAAACAAGACAGCTGTTCTCAACGGGGTTGAGGAATGTCTGATAACGGAGGAAGGAATTTTCAAACCATGAAATATCCCTGACAGATATTCGACAGTAGTCAAGAATCTGAGGTGTTCCAATGTCAGTTTGGAAGACACAAGGAAAGGCAGAGAGACAAGGGGAACTGGCTGAGGGGAAGGACAAATGTCAAGTAGAATAAAGCTTATCCCGAAAAGAAGGTTTCTTGGAGGAAGGAGTTTGAGTAGACTTAGCAGGAGGAACATGCCTAGAAAAAAGGCAGTTGTGTACACTTAACATAAAATGTAGATGTTCGAGTGCATTCACTACTGCAGTATTCACCACTGGGTTTATCCTTGCTGTGGTAGCCCTCAGTCGGTCCGAATACCAGAGTCAAGGTTTTGTGCATCGGCTGCTGTCGCTTGCTGTCCGAGCTATAAAGGAGAGCAGGTGACACCATTACCTCAGTTTTTCTTGCCTTAACCAACCAAAGAAGCCCAATTTTAATAATTATTAGTAGTCCTGGGGTCAGAGACCCCCAGAGAAATATGTGTCTCTGTAAGGACAGCAGATATTAGAGGGAGGGAAATCATGATTGCAACAGTGAATACACTTATTTAAGGTAAGTGTACACAACTGTACTGTGTTCTTTGTTTTTCACTGCTGCAGTATTCACCATTGGGAAGATTCCCAAAGCTGAGTAGAAGGGTGGAAGGTTGATAGAAACTTAAGATTGGGTGAGCATGCCCTGCAGAATTGCAGAGGCAAACCCAGGCCTAGCTTTTGAGAATAGATTCAGATGGTAATGTTTGAAGAAGGTGTGGAGTGAAGTCCATGTGGCAACTTCCAGGATGTCCTTGGTGGGTACCCCTCTAAGGAATGCTGTGGAAGTAGAGATTCCCTAGTGGAATGGGTTCTGATGGTCCTAAGGGGTGGTTTTCCATGCAAGGAGTAGCAAAAATGGATGCAGTGTACTATCCATTTAGAAATGGTCTGTTTGGATATTGGTTTCCCCTGTACCCTTGTTTTAAAGCTGACCAAGAGCTGGTCAGTTTTCCTGAATGTCTTTGTACGGTTAGACAAAATCTGAGTTGCCTGTGCACATCCAAAAAATGCAGTATCCTTTCCCCCTTATTTTGAGGGTTAGGGAAGAAGGTGGGCAAGTGGATGACCTGGCTGAGGGTAACATCTGAAACCACCTTTGGCATGAAGGAGGGATTGGTTCACAGGGAGATCCTATCTGCATGGAAGATGATAATTTGGTTCAATGGCCATTAAAGCTTGAAGCTCTGACACTTTCCTGGCTGAAGTAATAGCCAGGAGAAAGGCGGTCTTCCAAGAGAGGTATTTTAATTCTGAGGATGCTGCAGGCTCAAAGGGAGGCAGAGTTAGCTTTTATAACACATAGTTCAGGTCCGATGCTGGGGTGGGCTGTCTTCTGGAAGGCCTGATATTAGAAGCTCATCTAAGGAATTTTTTGATAAGGGGTTGGAAGAACAATGGCTGTTCTGTGTCAAAGTGTGCCGAGATGGCAGAGGCATGGATCTTTATGGAGGAGAAGGAGAAAGAGCAAGATAGGAATGGAGGGCAGATGTATGCCTGCCCCCTTGGACTGGCTCCAGGAGCAGAATCTTTTCCATTCTCCAGCGTAAGATTTTCTGGTGCTATGCCTTCTGGCTTCTGTGATGATGTGAAGGACCTGTTTGCTTAGCATAGATTCCTTGTTGATTATGGTAGAATAAGCCATGCTGAGAGTCTGAATGTCTGAAGGTTTGGGTGCAGCATTGTCCCCCCCCCCACAGGATAGCAAGTGAGGTATCAGAGGTAGCTGCCAGGGGGCCTGGTAAGATAGGCTGCAGCGGGTACCGATGCTGTCTGGGCCAGTCTGGGGCAATGAATATTGTTCTTGGTTTTTCCTCCCTTATCTTGATTAAGACTCTTGGAATGAGAGGAAGAGGTGGGAATGCTTACACAAAGAGGATATTCCAAGGGAAGGTCAGTGCATTGACCTTCCAGGCCAGGTGATGGTACTCCCTGGTGCAGAATTTCTGTACTTGGTGATTTAGATGAGAGGCAAAAAGGTCCACCTGGATGGGTCCCCCCCCCATGTCTGGGTAATTTTCAGAAAAAAGTCTTTGTATATTTGCCATTCGTGTGATTCCAGCAGGTTTCTGCTTAGGTGGTCTGCTAGGGTGTTGCTGATGCCCAGTAAGTATTGGGCTATAAGATGTAGTCTCATGGATGAGGCTGTTAGCCACAGGTTCATGGCTAGTCTGCACAGGGGGTAAGATAGAGTCCCTCCTTGTTTGTTGATGTACCACATGAGGTGTCTGTCTTTATGAGTAGAATCCCTGGTTTGAGGTAGGGTTTGAAGGATGTCAGAGTTTTGCTCTGCTATCATTTCCTTTTGGTTGATGTGCAAGGGTAGTTTTTGTGCGTCCCAGAGACCTTGGGTGCATCTGCCTTCTAGGTGGGCACCCCATGCTATGTCCGAAGCATCTGTAGTTATGGTCTGTTCTGATGGACAGAGGGTGAATGGAAGTCCCTTGTTCAGAGCACAGGCCTGGGCCCACCAGAGGAACTCAGATCTTATGCAAAGGATCACAGGCAGGGAGGTGTCCAGAGGTTGTGAGTGTTGACACCATAGGTTCTTTAGGTACCAATGAATTTTCCCCATGTGCAGTCTGGCCAGAGGTACTAGGAGGATGCATGAGGCCATGTACCCTAGAGCTTGCATGAATTTCCTGGCAGAAAGATTGGTTTGGGAGGCCATAGCAGTGAAGTATTTTGGTAGGAAATTTTGTTTTTCTGGGGACAGAGAAGCCATTTGCTGTTCTGTGCCCAGCAAGGCTTCCAGAAATAGGATTTTCCTGATAGGAAACAGTTTTGATTTTCTTTCATTGATCATGAACCCCAGAGAGGCAAGTAGTGTTTTTACAAATGAGAGGTGCTGCAGGAGCAGTTCCTTGCAGTCTGCCTGGATGAGACAGTCGTCCAGGTAAGGGTAAATCTGTACATTGTTTTGCCTGCAGAAGGCAATGGCAGGAGCTAGACATGTGGTGAATACCCTTGGAGCAGTAGACAAGCCAAAGGGCAAAGCAGAGAATTGAAAGCATGATGCTCCTGCTCTGAAGCACAGGAATTTTCTGCAGGATTCCCTGATTGGGATGTGCAAAGCATCCTTTATGTCTAAGGTGACCATCCAAGCTTTGTTTGGCAGCATTGGTAGAAGCTGTTGTAAGGTAAGGTTGTAAGGTAAGCATTTTGAATTTTGGGATTACTAGGAAGGTATTGAGAAAGGTTAGATCCAGTATGGGACGCCAAGTCCCCTCTTTCCCGGGAACAAGGAATAGTCTGGAATAGAATCCTTTTGCAACTTGTTCTGGAGGTACAGGTTCTACTGCCCCTATGAATATTAGGTTTTGCACTTGTTTTAGTGCCCACTGGTTTGGGGGTAGGCCTGGGTACCCTCTTGGAGGTGGTAGTAATGTGTACCCCTGAGCAATGATTTTTAATACCCATTGATCTTTTGTTATAGAGTTCCAATTTTCTCTGCATAGAGATAGCCTTCATCCTAGCTTTTGGTGTAGTGGAGGCAGGCAGAGATGGGAAAGGTAGTCATTGAGAGTTTTTTTTCCATACAGGATTGCTTTTGAACTCCATGTTCTAGTGTTTGAGGGGGGCCACTGTTTAGTTCTTTGCTGGCCCTGAGTTTGAGTCCTGGTGGGTCTGTCCCTACGGCTTTTGATTTGTGCTAGTCTGTTTTGTGCAGGAAAGGACCAGTGCTTAGACAGAAAATTTCTGCTGAACCTAGGAGGTTGTACTTGAAGAAAATCTTTAACAGTCTGCATCGATTTTGCTTTGTCTTCCATCTTTTTATGTACCTCTTCAGTTTTCTGTCCGAACAAGTGGTCTTTGTCAAGAGGTGCATCCATAATTTTAGCTTTGACATGATCAGGGAGAGGTTGTTCCTTCGGCCATGCATGTCTTCTGATAACAGATCCTGTCACTGCTGCCCTACTAGAAGCTTCTAGGGCATCAAATCCACAGTGCAATGAGTGCTTAGCCACCTGAGCTGAAGAGTGCAGTAATTCTGCCATCTCTTTACTGTTGGCAAAATCTGGTAAAGCAGAAATTTTCTGTTTCAAAAGTTCCAGAGTGTGCTGTTGATATTTTAACATATAGAACTGACAGTTGAGAGCCCTTATAGTTAATGTTGTAGAGATATATGCTTTTTTTACCCCATCTGTCCAGGGCCCTGGATTCTTTGTCTGAGGGAGTAGGATTCTTTGCAGTGGTAGCCTTAACTCCCTTAGGTCCCGGAGTAATCACCTCTGGATCTGCTATAAAGATTTCTGTAGAGGAATTTATGTGAGTCATGTACCCTGTAGTACCTGTCAGTTTTTATGGGGGCAGGTGGGAGGGTGTCAGGGGAAAGACTGGATTCTTGGTAAACATCATTCACCACCTCCAAGATGGGTGGGATGGCCAGAGGCCTATGTTAGGGTAGGTCCAGAAACTCTCAATCTTTTTTTGGATTGAGGGAAATCCATTGATTCCCTTTGGAAGTATTCCATGAGGGTGTGGAGTGTTTCCCCAAAGGAAAAGTCCTCCGGGGGTGATGCAAAAGGGATAGATTCTTCTGCATCTGAGTCTTCATAGGCAGTAAGAGGATTTTCCTCTTCAAAAGCAGAGGAGTCAGATCCCTCTGAGTCGAAATCCAATTGAATGTTTGGGGAAAGTTCCCTTCTCCTTTTGGCTGGAGTGGCCTGATTACCCCGGATGAAAGTGATGAGATCCTCTACCATTTTAAGCATTCTAGTTTGAGGAGGGGGATTTGTAGAGGAATGGAGACTTTTTGCTGTTTTCCTAGGATTAGCTCTAAGTCTGGCCTGAAGAGAATCCCTCAGAGATGTCAGTGTGTTAATCGGAAGAGAGGACGAAGGCCTTGAAGTGAAATCTGAAGTGTGAGCGATATCCTCGGAAACCGGTGCCTGCTCAGCGGCTCCGGACCAAACCAAGGCAGAAACAGCCGAAGGCTCGTTGGACGATGCAGACATCTGCAGCATACAAAACTCCGAAAGGGTCTCAGTAGAGGCCTGCAAAGTAACTGAGTTGGGCATCAGGGGCTGCGAAAGCACCTCAATGAATTCCAAAGAACTGATGACCCGCTCAGCAGTGCTGTCATCAGAACGCTTGGCCTTATGTGGTCTGTCTCTATCCTTAGCTTTACATTTTTTCAAAAGATCTGAGGTTTGCTGACTGATGGATGCCATATTGGAAATTGGAGATGGAAGATGAAAATAACTGGCTACAAAGTTCTACGACGAATAGTTCTAGTATTAAAAAGAGCACAGAACCAACAGCAGGGTACGTCATGATCTGGGCCTAAGCAAGTGACACAGTAAGAATGGAAGTTTCTGTGTGGTATTTGCTTTCCACAAGTGAAACAGTTATTGACTTTTTCGGACATCGGTTAGTGCAAGAAAAAGGAAGGATCCCCAACGGGGTACTTAGCTTTAGACGTTTTCAGCTGAAGTTCAAAATGTGGAAACAGCCGACCAACACTGTTGCGAATTGCTTCTGCTACGGGCTCCACGGCAAGAAAGACTGAGGTAATGGCGTCGCCTGCTCTCCTTTATAGCTCAGACAACCTGACATCACCCAGCAAGCGACAGCAGCCGACGCAAAAAACCCTGACTCTGGTATTCGGACCGACTGAAGGCTATCACAACATGGATAACCCAATGGTGAATACTGCAGCAGTGAAACACGAAGAACATCCCTTTTTACCTTTAGGAGGGGGGCGAGTCTGTCGAACAACGACAGACTTAAAAGGATAGCGCCTCTGAAACTTGGGAATAGGGGAAACAAAAATATGCTTAAGTTCAGAGACATCAGCTGCATCGTAGCTGCAATTTACTGAGTGATGGGCAACTTGAGAAGTGGACCCTAACAGGGAAAGGACAGAAGTCTTCCTATCAGCAGCAGGAAGGTCAAATATCACTTTAGAAAACTGGGAAAAGAAGGCCAAGACATACCTGGTCACATGAGTCTGGTAATTAATGGCCCTAAAAGATAAGATGGCAGCAGTACAGACTTTCTTGCAAAACCTTTCCACAGCTCAACTATCCTCATCGTAAGGAAGAAGCTTAGTAGATGGCAACAACTTGGAGGGTTTGTCAGAAGAAATCGATATTACTGAAGGATCAGTAGAAGGACACTTATAAAAAAAAATATACAGCCCTCCGGCACCTTGCAGAATCAGGTTTCTTTGGCACAGGAGGCTGACAGTCAAGAGCCACACAGGTTGCAGAAAAGCTACCCAAAAGGGCAGGCAGAACAGAGCAGAAGGGACAGATGATGGTTTGGAGACTCCATTTGTAGGATCCCATAGCACCTCTTTTGAATGTCAGAGACCTGGGGAACAGCCCCAATTAAAATACTCTATAATGTAGTCAGTAGTATCCCCACAGGACAACTCTTCTGAGGGGGAGTCTGGACTCAAAGAATCCTCTTCCTCTGAACTGTAGTCCTAGGGGGAAGAAATTTAGGAAGAATAAGCTAGGGATTCTTCCCCAGAATCCAAATCATCATCAGAGGAATCCAATTCCCTAGGCCTCTTTAACAGGAGTGGAAAGACCAGGGGGGGGGAACAGTAACAGACGCCCCTTACAGAGGCTTCAATGTCATTAAAGGATTAAACAAACACTGACTGAAACCCTGCCATTCATGCTGGAGATCCTTAGCAACAGGGGAAATGTTTAGTTTTTGGTTTCTTTTTCTGCTGGACATCCACCTGAAAAACCCTTAGATGGTCAGACCCATGACAAGATTCAATAATTGTGGTAGGAATTTCCTCCCGTACTAAAAATGGAGAAATCACCCTCATCCCTTGGACACTGTCAGCCGAGGTTCCCTCTCAAAGTCAAGAGAAGATGCTGAAAAGGCCTCTGTCGATATTTGAGAATTTGGATCCAAGCCAGCCTCCGACAGGATCACAAGAGACGAATCCGAAGCAAGCACCAGACAGTCTTTAGGGCTTTCACTTGCCTCTAGAAAAACATCTGGAGGAGACTGGACAGCAACCGAATCGGGTCTAACTTTTTTGGTGTCTGATTGTCAGATTGCTGGTTCACAGGATGGGAGGATTACCTGAACCAACAAGCTCAAGGTGTTGTTTTACAAGGTATATGTACAAAGAGGAGAGGTGACTATGTAGGGTTTTTGGCACAAACGCCTGGCAGATAGAGCACTGTATATGACTGTGGGAAGCACCAAAGCAAAAAAAAAAAGACATTAGTTTTGTTGATATTTATGGGGAATCTGCCTCCCTCACTGACACTTTCCCTTTCTGGATGACATGCACACTATATCATACAATAGTTAAAAAAAAAAAAAAAAAAAAAAAAAAAATTAACCCCAACAGGGCACTTAACTGATAAACATTTTGGTAACCAGCACAGCAGAAGGGCATTCGGACTGATGTTTGATAGTGGCATTTGCACTTGTGGCAAAGATGTTCTGAGGGTTTGTGTCCTTATGTCACCTTTATCCCCTATACCTTGTGCGGGGAGCATACATGTGATGTATGGCACCTACAAGAGCTAAAGGCTTTGGTATACTGGATGGATGTTGGGCTATCCTTGGCAGGATGTCCCTTAGTTGAAGAATACAGCAAGAGTGCTATGGAAGGATATGTTCTGTTTCCGGGAGTCTGCTGCCTTAATTCCACTGGGTTCTTTAACATTCATGGGACCTTCTTCATGCAAAGCCTTTTACAACCATAAGAATAAATGCTGTATGAAAGCTACAAACATGACAATGGTCTGCTGTGGCAGACCTCTGCTTGGACATGTGTCAACGCCAAATTTCTCAGTGACCTTTGCTGACATGACCATTTCTGTGCAAGTAATCCACAACGGACCAGAAAACTGAATATTGTGTGTAAGCATTGACCAGTTCTTCCAAAGAGATTTAATGTTACACTTATTTGTCACAAATTTCTGATTAGCTATATTGATTGCATATGCGAGGAAATAACTTTCAGGCAGTCATCCAGGTAGTCATCCAGGTTAAGAAATTCTGAAATGTGAAAAAGCCTTAAGGAGTAAAGGCTGGAACTATATATTTAGTGAATATCTGACGCAATACAGGCCAGTTGGAAGGGGTGTGAACTGAAAGCAGAAGCCTGACACTTGTAAACTTGAAATCCCTTGTGGGATCAATAGACTGGGATGTACAATAAGCAGCCTCCATTTCCAGGACTGTTATTAACGAATTTCAGCTTGGCAGTATTAATTTTTTTTCAAAGAAATTATGTAATTTCCTTACAGAGACAAACTGGTTAAACAATGACAGATCTACACTGACTGCCCTTTTATGGTTCTATAGAACAAAACTCTGTTTATTTAAGTAAAGTAGTAACCAACGTTATGACTTATTTTAGTAGTTGCTACAAGGTTAATGAAAGACCTACATTAAACTGCACTGAAGTATCTGAAGAAGGGAACTATGAAAAAATCAGCAGTGTTGTTGTTGTGTCTTTCGGCTTTTCCCGGTTAGGGGTTGCCACAGCGGAACTCCGGTCTGCTAATGATTGGTAGTTGATTTTTACGTGCCGAGTTACCAGCCCTGATGCACAACCTTCAACGAAGGCACGCCCATTCACCCATGTCTCTACGCAGAAGATGCTCTAGCTGAGAATCGAACCAGACAGCGTCTTACTGTGAGGTGACAATGCTACCGCAGCACCAGATCAGCAGTGTACCATTTTGAAATCATCCTGACTTACATTTCCAAGAAGTATTCATTTTTCCAACTGTAACATGACTTTCTAGATCAGATGAGGTGGCAGGTTACAAATCACTTTTTGCACTGTATTATTCCCTAGTATTTGTATGGATTGTACACTGCTACATTTTCCTCATTCTTAATTGCTGTCAAAATCAATTATTTCTAGTCCCTGAATGCCAAGGAATGGACCTGACATTTCTCAACAGAAATCAGTATCTCAGTTGTCCTTTTAAGCCCTTTAAGGATAGTGAACATGGGCTTCCTAAAACAGTGAGTGGTCACAGAGAAGGTCACCCAAGAAGTCATTCCTGATTTGAGAAATGCCATGCCCAAGGACAAGCACAGATCCCTGTCTATGATGACCCAGGTGGACCAGAGCTTGAATAATGACTCGGACATCTCTAGGAGATGGCATTGGGAAAAATGAGCATGTCTATCTTGTGGGGAGGTACTTGCTGCTTCCCGACCTGGAAGCACTTGTGGCAAAGTCCACCCCTTGGGAGTAGCATGAATTCTTGCTCACTGTTAGCAGATGATGGAAGTCACAGCTTGGCAGGGAAGGGATGAGTCTCAACAACAGCATGGCATTCTTCCTAACCCACAGCTTTTACTTCCATGGGCTTGGGCTGATCAGGCTCTCAAAAGGACAGGGAATGAATGGAACATAGGGGTGTGTCTCACTCCACTGACAGAAACAAATAAGCCAGCTAGAGAAAACATTCTGCATATTGTGTGAAGGGGACAAATAACAGCAGGAATCCAAACACTGACAGGCCAATCAGTCTTAAAACTATCTCTGACTAGACTGTTGTTGCTAAGGTGATCTATTCCCATTTTTAACTTTTACAAGGTGATGTCCAAAACATGTTTTCCAGCTTACTACTTCTTCTAGTACTTCAGAATGTTGTTGTCTTTCGGCTTTTCCCGGTTAGGGGTCGCCACAGCGGAACTCCGGTCCGTTAATGATTGGCAGTAGATTTTCACGAATGCAGAAGTGCCAGCTCGACGTTCAACCTTCAACGAAGGCACGTCCATTTACGCATGTCTTTCTAATGCCACCCAACCATGGGGAGGACATGCAGACTCCACAGAGAAGGCACTCCAGCCTTCAGAATAACCACCAAAACAAGCTGTAATCTTTGTTTTCCAACAGCAACACGGAATGGCTTGGCTCATAAGCAGCTATCTGCAGCTGAGTGAAACAAGTTAACATGTCCTGATGTCTGAAACAAATGTTTGTAGTAAACTGTGTTATAAACCTAAGCAGTGCTTGATATGTGTGCTGGATTACTGCAGAAAAAACAATGACTAACAATCCATGGTATCTTGATAAACATTTCTAATGTCTATTAAACCTGTTTATGACCGATTAAAAAGATATTCCCCGACAAGTGAAATATCTTTATTAAACTGCTTATGTCATGTATGTGGGACATGTTGGTTAGAGGACGATCATAAAGAGAAATAATAACTGGCAGCCTTTTATTATACATTTAATTTTAGCAGGTCAAAAACATCTAATTTATTCAAATGCTGACAGCTTTTATTGATATGTTGTAAGTGATTATGTACACTAGAATACTTCAAATTGTCAGCATTGTTTTGTGCATCAAGCCCCAAGTAAATTTAAGCTACAGTTCACTACATACACCAATTTCAGAAATGTCATGAAATGCCTACATCATTCACCTACTGCTCTTGTGAACTAAGTCCGTCTGTGTCACTAACAACCTTACAGTAAAATTAAAATCTATGGTTTACGAAAATCACAAATTGTATTGCTTCAGTTCTTCATATACAGTACAAGGAAATGCAGTAAGGTAAAATAAGCGGTTTTAATCTGTGAGGGAGCAAAAAAAGTTTATCGTACAAAATACCAATGTTTAACTATACTGTGCCCTAGCCCATATGGCTTAATCATAGCAACAATGGACTAAGCACTGCTATTGTGACTAGAATGGCTAGCTGTTAAACCAAATGTAGAACACACAGTCTGAAACGAGTTAGACAGCAGGGCTGCTACGTATGGAAATTAAGCCGTCAGGGTACAGCTTTATAGTCTAAGAGAGATGGACACACAAAATGGATGAAGCTTGAGCTGGCGTATAGGGACAAAACTGTAACTATGGCTCAGCTGAACATGGGTATAATTAGCAGATCGGGTGTCTGAGGCTCTGGGAAGGAGGGATGGGTGTGCACATCCTGGAGAGAGGGCATTCATCTTGGCATTTTCTGCAGGTAGGCACTGCTCATTGAGGGGTGCAGCTCTCGGAGGTAACAGGTGAATGCAGTGGAAGGGGAGATCAAGGGATGGGTCATAAATGTAAAAATATCCGGGTCAAAGTAGTCAGACAATAGCTGGATCCCCCAGGATGCCCTTAGGTTGAACACAGATAGTCCTGGGTTTCTAGCAGATGCTGGTAGATCCAGCAATAGAGGGGGCACTGTGGTAAGGCCAGAAAGAATTCCCTCTCCCAAAAAGTATAAAGCTTCTATCATAATGGGATGCTCAAACAGCATCAGAAGCTTACAAAGTGCGCAGCTATCAGTTGATGTACTCAGGATTACAAACCGCTAGAAGCAAGATTCATGGGTTACAGTTTAATATAAGGGCAGACTAATTTTACAATGAGTCACACCCATAAAAAAGATATGCTTTGTGTTCAGTTGCCTTTGCATGAATGTGATCATGCATTTCAACACTGCATGAGTCCTACACACACACACACACACACATATATATATATATATATATATATATATATATATATAGATATACATACTTACACACACAGTGACTTAGAAATTACAAAAAATTAGAAATAATGCTGTTTGCTCCCCACTCATCCAGTAACAAACAGTTTAGTTCGAACAGCCTTAGTCATTTTTTAAACAAGTGCCTGTCAAGATTTCCTGCCACTGTTGTGGGGTCTGAAGTAACATTACCCTTCATTCTCAGTAAGTTCAGAGCACAATACTAGGAACAATTTTAGACTGCCAACCAATCCTATACACAATGTGCAGCTCTACCAATAAAATAGACAACAATCTTCTTACTTACATAATACATTCCATTTCATCTTCAGCCAGAAAGTGGTATGTTCTGTTGTCTACGGAAATGGAATAAAACAAAATGTGGTGAAATTGTCAGAAGAAAAAAAGGAGGCAATTACTTTCACTAGGTGGAATCAAATGCACAAATGTTCCAGTAGAAGCAGATCAAACTGTAATGGAGCAATTCAATTTTTAATGAATTCCTAGGAAACTATGATAATGAACAATGCAATTTTACGACCAAGCACATGGCATGAGTTGGAAGGCTGAGACAAAGTGATTTTTTTCCTCTAAGTGATAAAGCATAATTTTTTCCAATATTACCACACACTTATCTTGGAAGGATGCTTAAATTATACAGCTTAAACCAGTATGTGCATACCATATTAACCCTGCCTATATGTCACCCATTTTGGCACATGGAAGTCACGCCCTCAGAGAAGGGCAACTGTTGCCTTAGGCTAAGATTACAGAAACTCTCTCACTATTGTAAGTCAGTTTTTGCAAGCCAGTGCCATCAGACGGTTTCAGTGCTTATTCTGTAAGTTTTTTTTTTTTAACGTCAGTTTTAAAAAAGCTAGACACATTCAAACCTACTTTTCCTTCCTTTATTTTCCTGCATCAGCACTGCGCATGCAGGACAGGGAATGAACCAAGTTTGGAACCTTGAATTGTGATGGTGTTCAGTCAGAGGAAGAGCAAGAGGATTTAAAAAAAACTTCAAAATACAAAAGTATAATCATAAGGGGAGTTGAGATTTACATCCTGGACATCTGATACCTGTTATTTACAGGGGATTACCGATGAACAGGGAGATCTGACTAGTAGTTTGAGCTTAGTTTTTAGCATTTCTTTTAATAATTCAAAAAATCAGCTCTCTGAAGAATATACTTTGCTGTGTGAACAATGACAAACATTGGGTACTGTAAGTCATAAAACTCCACACTTCTGCACTTCCTCTAATATCCACATCCAATATTTCTTATATGATAAAGTTTGACATCAAGCAGTGTGTACAGCACTCGTCACAAATGAAATGCCATTATGACAAAATGAAATGCTATTATGACAATGGGAAATCATAGCCTTCAGGGGCTGTTCCACTTGGCATTTACAGAACAAAAATTACCAGACGTCCGAGATGCTCCCTCATAAAAGTTTATAAACTCAAGTATTAGTACATATCTCTGTCATTAAATAATCCAAAATTTATCTGCACAAATTTAAAGAGGCAACAAGATGACACCTATCACAATGGCACCTAAAAGTAGAACCTTTGCCATCCACCACCCCCAGAAGTGACAGTCTGCCTATTTACGAATAGAAGGAAATGCTTAAAACCACTGCAAATTCCCAAAATAGAACAGCATGTACTGTAAAATGCATGAATGAGGGAAAGGAAAGCAACTGTGATTCAATAAAAATAAAGTAAGCAGGCATACAAACACCAGTCAAGAAGGCAACAGGTTAGAGATCAAGAGAACCGTTTGAGCAGAAACCTTTTAGAGATATTCAGTATTGTGTGCTACTATATTATCTGTAGATGTCTGCCTGAAGTGAGACAAGAATTTATTAAATTCTAGGCAAAGATGATTAGAAATTCAGGGATCTGCCACCAACTAACCATACCCATATGAGGGAGGGTAGATGAGGTACCTGCCAAGGTGCTAGCTTGCAGATCTGCATATTACTTACATATATACTTACACAAAAAAAAAAAACAGCTGTTTTAAAAGGGTATTAAGGCAATGTATTGTGAAGCTGACTGGGTGAAGTATTGCACCTTTACTCACTTATGTCTTTAAAATCAAACTGCAAATAAATGCTTCATGTGTGAATTGTTGGGACATTCACCAGGGCTTTAAAGAATAATTCCATACCTGCATTCATAGCCAGTTTTCACCAGTAAGCAAGAGCTTTCCTCCTCAGGTGGGTGTAGGCTGTATAAAGTAGAAAGAAACTAAAGCAAATGTAATTACCTGTTTTTCATAATATCTGTGCCCCGCCCCCGGACTTTCAGATATTGGCTAAAACTTTATCCAAACCCTTACAGCCTTTTTAGGCAATGTCAAAATGACAAAATTACCAACATAGCCATATAACTCAAAGCAGCCTTAAGGGGTTGCTCCTCAATTCTAGGAGCCTAAACAAACTCCACACCCTACAAGCTCTCCTCACTCTGAAGAATGTAGACATCTTTGCGGTAACAGAGACATGATTCAAAGCTGCAGAAAGTACTCCAGAAGTGGAAGGCTACAGTGCCTTCCACACATTTACACCAAAGGAGCACAGATAGGAGTTAAAGGTGGAGGTGTCTCAATCTACATTAGCCGCAAATACAACTCTAGACTGGTTAAACAGAATGATGTCCTGGAGTTCATCTGCTTCCAAGTTTCCATAGACAAGGCAAGGTTCCCTACCATACCATGTTCTTGCCCACTACAGATCTCCCTCTATGACACACACAGCTCACAACTGTTACCTACACATGCTAGTGGTACTCACCATCCACCCAAGTACCCTAATTATGGGGTCTATATTACATTCTTGAAAGCCAACAATGTCGAATCTGACATTGTCAAAACGAGAATAGCGAAACTGCAGAACATCGAACAAGTAAACAGAAATCTCCGTAAGGGGAGATTTCCATTTACTTCAATGCAGTGCGGTCTCGGAGTTGATATATTTCAGTAGCGGGGGGTGTTGGGGGGGTGCAGCCCCCACGTGGGGGATGCAGGGGGGCTTTCCACCCTGCCTACACCGTTTAGTTTTTATTTATTTTTTCCTGAACATGAGATGTTTTAACAGTTCGATCACTAAAGGTCGACCTTTAGTGATTCGAACTGTTAAATATTCGATGTTCTAATATAGACCCTATTTATGAGACACTTGACTACCCCTCTACAGACTGGGAAATGTCCAACTCACGGGCACATTTCATGGACTTTATCGACACAAACACCATGGACCACATAATGCACTGTCCAACAAGAGGATGAAATATACTGGAACTAGTACTCACCAACATGAGAGTGTTGTACCCCCCCCCCCCAGGTCATATCCTCATTGGTGAAGTCAGACCACAAACCTATCTCCCTTGAAATAAAAATCAACTCAGTAAATCCAACTGAACTTGTAACAATTAGGAACTATAGTAAAGCAAAATATTACATTCTATTAAGCAACAGTTTGTCACAATTCACAGCTCCCCCAAACTCCAAGAACATAGCTATCTATGCAGAATTATTTACAGAAACCCTGTACAAAGATGCAACTGTCTGCATTAAGGCTGATATACCTACCATAAGTAAGGCCAGATCGAACAGCAAAACATGCCACACTTATGGAATCTTTACCTATTAACAGCCTGCATAACAAAAGAAAAAAAAAATCATTGTCAAAATCAGAAAGTGCAGCTCTCATGGAGACAAGAGCTCTCTGACTTAAGCAAACAAGAATCAAAGAGATCTAATAAAGTCCAACAAGGCCAATTACAAGGTCAAGATACCCTCCCAGGCAAAGGAAAATCACAAGGCTTCTTCAGCTATGTCAGGAGCCTTAAAAGGTAATACTCAGCAGAGTACAGAACCAGTGGTAAATTGCACAACTTTCACTTACCAGGGCAATATAGCAATGGACTAGCTGAACAATTTAGCTCTAAATTCACCCCCCCCACTACCCCCTGGGAAATCCCTTCTAGCATATCCTCCCCTCAACTATCAACTGGAAGCAGGCCCTAAAAGTGCTCACTAAGGCTAAAACACTGCTTCAATGTGCCCCAACAATACCCCAGGTTGCTTCCTAAACAGCCTAAAACATGACCTAGCAGGACCTCCTAAAGCACCACTCAATTATAGCCTGAAAACAAGTCATGTGCCAGGTGAATGGAGGGCTGCAACAGTCATCCCTCTTCATAAGGGTGGACTATCAACTGACCCCCGGGAACTACAGATCCATCACTCTGAAAAGTCTAACATGCAAAGCCATGGAACGAATCATCAATGGACATGATCAACAAGGACACTGGCAATCTACAGACATTGGACCCATACCAGTACAGCTTTAAGGGAAGGTCTTGCCTATTTAACCTGGTAGAATTTTTCAACAGGGTCACCATGGCTATGGATGAGGAGAAAATGGAGAAAAAGAGGTAGCACCACAGTAACAATGGGGTGCCTTGTACTGCAGCTGTTCCAGTTTATCACAAAGGCCTGTACTTTACCATGGTAGGTGGGCACAGAAACTACTGCAAACAGGAATATTGCATCACACACAACCATCTGCAGTTAAAATTAACATTACTTACCAGTTAGGGTCATGGAAGGAACACCTTAGGAGCTGGCCAGGGTTCACTTGGGCTGGTATACAGGCAGGGAGGGCAAGCAGGTGGCAGTGTTTGATGACATCCTAGCAGATGGTTTAATAGGTAATGACTCTGAAGGAAGTACTTTGTGTGCATGCAGTTACCTGCAGCCGGACACTGGGACAATGAAGTAGGGAAGATATTAAGGGAGACCCAACCTATACATACACCTCCAGCAGCTTGCAGAGTGACTACTTCATGGAAAAGAGTTAAGTAGCCACAAGAAGTATGAACCTGACGCACAACTGCCAGAAGGTAATGAACATCCTCTGCAGTGGTCTACTTCAGGGGAATAGATGTTGAACAACACTAATTTACATTAGAAGAGAAGCTGGGAAAGACTACAAACAGTTGAGTGAGTGACAGCTCTCGGATCCCACCTTAAAGAATTTGAGGGATGTAAGCTAAGGAGGCTTCTGAGTCTCAGTGGTAGGGGAGTGTGTATACTGAGATAAGGGGTTAAAGATTAGTAAATGAACTCCCTAAAAGAGTGACAGAAGTAGAGATACAGCAGTTGGTAGTCCCAAGTCTTACCATCATACATTTCTGGCTATAACACTTATTCCTCCTTCAGACCATCTGGATAAAAAAAGCATTGAAAAAATCTCTTATGTATTTTTTTTTTGTTTGTTTTTGCCAGGCATTTGCCAAGCTATGAGGGTCTCCTGTGAGGAATGTGAGCAGTGTCAAACGTTTGCTAAGGCACTGCTGAAGAAATGGGCAAAATGGCTGATCCTTATGTCTCAGTCTCTAATAGTTAGGGAAGAACGATGTAAATGGGTAGCACAGATATGCTGGGGACTCCTAGAACCCAATCAACATGGGTTAAGAGGTTATATAGACTATGATGCTAGTTTCTCTGAAACCACTGCTTTGTCTTTTACTGATGGTCAAAAAGTGACAAACTCTCTTTTAGAAAGTTTCAATAGGATGGGTTTTCACTCTGAAATACTGATAGGCCAAAGGGTGAACTTCACGACAGACCTGCTGACTTTTTGTCAAAGTACTGTAGTTTAAGGCTATTAAAAACTAGCACCTCTTACTCACAAACAAATCATGTTGACAGCATTCACAGACCGCCTTATGTGGGAGCAGTGCAAATGCTTATTCACATCTCCCCCCTTTTCATACTGAGTGGTGCTCCAAGAATCCACAGATTTTTCACCATTTAAACTATTTTACAATCGTATGGTGACAGGACCCCTAGACTTAATTCATGAGAGATGCATGGTGACAGACCTACTTCTTTATGGGAGATGTACAGTAAACAGGATTCCAAAAGGAGTCTTTTCTGGAGTACATACTAAATTTTAGCACTAAGGTGTGAGAATTTACTGGCTTTATACAGAGGCTCCTAACATATACAACTGCAAAATGTCTGGTGCAATCAGAGAGAGAGCTAAGAATATACATTCCGACAAGTAATTGTGCATATTCCTGTTCAGTAAGATAAGGTGCAGGCAGAATGGGAGAGCCCTTTCACTGCTATGAAGAAGGCAAGTGAAGTCAGTAATAAAGTAGAGTCGTCAAGCATGAGACAAATTCTTCCACAAACATATGATGAAGTCCTACCATGAGACAGAGACACTAGTATTTAGCAAATGCAGTGGGTATATGAAAAATCAGTGGGAGATACCTGGTGGTAAACCATCTCACTGAGGCTTGACTTAGATGAGGTAGCACTATCATAGCATTATCCTCCACAGATTCAAGTAGTACTACAGTTGCACAAGTTAATTTACTAGAACAGTAGATGTTCCAATAGATCGCTGCTGCAGAAGCTTTTGATGTATGTATCGTTCTCCTCAACCTCCACTGTGGACATCTGTAATGCCTCAGAGGATTTGCGAGAAGCAGGTTCTGTGCCTGCCTACGAGAAGGTCGCAGCAGAAGAAACTGAAGTAACACCAGACTATCCTCTGGGTTCTCAATGATCTCAAGAGAGACGCCTGCAGAAGGCTGGACAGCAGCAGGCTCAGACCTAGACTTCTTGGGTTGCTTTTTAAATGGTGAGTGCACCTCTGAGTGAGTGGATTCTGCCATGGTACCCCTGGGCCAACAGCTTGAGACCGTGGTTCTCAAGGTAAATGGAAAGTGAAGTAAGGCAGCTATGCAGGATCTTTGGTACAAAAGCCTGACAGATGAAACACTTGGTGCAGTCATGAGATGCTCATAAGCAAAACAAACATCTATCATGTTGGTCTTTATGGAGAATCTAGCTCCCCACTGACATTTCTCTTTCTTGGATGACATGGAACCTGTTGAACAATTAAGAAAAAGAAAAAAGAACCCCAAATAGGTACTTACCTGAAAGACATAGGCTCAGTATAACTAGCGAATGTGAAGGGCATTCAGACTGATGCACGGCAATGGCATTCGACTGGAGGCAAAGACGTTCTGAGTTGGGAGCATATGTACATCACCTTCATACCCTACCTTTGTGCAGGTCTGATGTACAATGCTCCCTAGGTAATAAAGGCTTTGATATACTGGCTGGACATTGGGATATCCTTGACAGGACATCGCAGAGGTGATGAATATTGCAATGGTGACATGGAAGGACATCTTCCTGTGCTTGTTTTCTTGCCATCAAAGTCAATAAATAGCTGGCTTTGCATTCTGGAATCTTTTGTCTTGACAAGATAATAGCAGTGTTGCTAACATCTAAGGTAAGAAGAATCCCCGTTCCTTTGTTTTGGGGTTCAAGGAAGAACACATGGAGATTAATAGTTAAAAGTGAACTCAGAAACAACTTTGTACATATTAACCAAGGGTTAGTTCTAAGACTCACCCTTGTCCTTGTACAAAATCAGAAAGGGATGTAAAGATCTGGGGGCCTGCAACTGAGATACTCACCTAGCAGAGGTTAGAGCAATCAGCAAAACCATCTTCCAATTTAGAAATTTCAGAGAACTGTCTGCATGTTCAAATGGAGATGCAATTAACTTCTCCAAAACAAAATTAAGATTCCAGGACCCACCTGTCTTCCAAGTCATTTAATAGGTAAAAACCCACTTCAAGAACTGTCTGAATTGAAATAAAGATGAAAGGAAAAAAAATGGCAGACAAGCAGAAATAGCCAAAAAGTGCACTTTCAGAGAAGTGTAATATAGGCCTAACTAGAGCAATTCACACAGGTATTAGAGAACCACTGGAAACCTCATATGTCACAGATCCTGGACTCTATTAGAGCATCAACCAGAAAATTTCTTCCATTTGGCAAAATATGATTTCCTAGAAGCTTGTTTTTTAGCCTCCTTTAACACATGTGGCACATCCTTTGAAAAAAGGTACCAAAAATGGGATTAAAAACCTATCAAACAGTCAAGTGGCGTTTGAGATGGATGAGAGATGCTTTGCCCTGTGTGTGAGAAGGCCCACTCTGTGAGGTTGTTTTTGGTAACTGCTACTCGCCAGGTGCATGAGAAGGGAGAACCAATGTTGTCTGGGCCAAAAGTAGGCTACCACAAGTATCTTTAAAGAGTCTTTCTTTAGTAAGATTCTGGTTATCAGAGGAAAGGGGAAGACAAAGAAACACTACCATCTGTGGGAAACAAAAATGCATCTGTCTTCCAGACCTTTTTGCCAGGCAGCACAGATCTGGGGAATGTGTCATGTTGATGAATGTAGTTTTGGTGAAGGCAAAAAGATTGAGTGTTGTTTGTCAAAACTACTTTCAAAAGACAGTGGAATTTGCTTTCTTCTCCACTGTTGTCTGACCTTGGAGTTGGTATAATTTTTTGGGGGGAGGGGCGCAGGTGGTTGGTTTGTTTCAGTTTGTTGAAATTACCTTTGATGGCTCAACATGAATCTCAGAACAATTATAACTTCATGTTGTGAATGGAGGCAAACAGATCTAAATGGGGAGTTCCCCACAGGTGGGCAATCTCCTGGAAGACCTCTGAGTGAACATCCAGCACAGACACTCATGAGTAGGTGTTCATATGTTCACTCGGAGGTCTTCCAGGTGGGCAATCTCCTGGAAGACCTCTGAGTGAACATCTGAACACCTACTCATGAGTGTCTGTGCTGGATCTGCTCAGTGAGTCTGCAACTGTGTTCTGCTCTGACAGATACTATAGTCACTAATTTGATGAGCTATCTTAAGCATACCAATGGCAAGGAAGTTCTGAATTTTGTCTCCCGTATGTCAGTCTTACACAAGCATGCTTATATGAGCTTGAGCAGACAGTCTGCAAGGAAAGCACACAAAGTTTTAGTAGGCTGCCTGGATATCCACTATCCTTGGCAGGACTGGACATGTGATATTCTTGGCAGGATACATTTCATGTAGCTAAAGGCTACCGCAACAGTGATCTAATGACAAACATTCAAGTATTACTACAAGAACATGTAGATGTGTTCATTACAATGCCATGGTGTACCCAACTAGTATAGTGCTATGTGGATATAGGAGCCAATCAGCCACTGTTACATGACAGACACCCCCAAGTAAACCATGTTAAAGAAACTGTAGATGTTGAATCTTGGGGTAATCCAACTAATACCAGTACCTTATTAGTGGTGTTGATGCCATAAAAAGGCTAGAAGTACCAGGATTTTATGCAGGCTACAGGAAAAGCACAGCTGAGTTAAAACATACCATAACAGTGGATTTAGAATTTCACATTGCTTCAGGAGTCCTTGGCTGTTTGGGGTTGTTTCCGGCTGAGGAAACAACAACCAGCCCGCTTCAAAAGCTATGCCTCCTTTCCACAGCTTCCCCCAACTGTTCCATTGACTAGCACCAATCAGATAAACAGCAGACAGAATGAAGTGACTTCACAGCTTTCTTGCTTACAGAAAAATAGAAAGCCACCTCGGCCTGAACTTCCAATCAGATATAAACAAAAAAGCATTTTAAATTAAAAAAAAAAACAAATGTAGTACAAGAGAACTGTTACCTGCCAGACCACTGTGTAACAAGTCTACTTTATCAAGAAAGTAGAAGACTTATGAGAAAGTTCCTTATGCAGCTTTGAAACACCAGCTTTCAGAGCTCTGACCAGTCGTAATATTAGCAAACCTCTGGCTTTAGTATGCAAATAGAATGCTTTACTTAGGATTCAATCCTTTTCTAAAGAATTAGCAACCTCTAGACTTAGTTACGGTTTGTCTTACCGTCACATGAATTATTTATAAAGCTAGAAGAAAAATGCAAACTATTTGCAATAACTTAAATTACTCCATAACTCTAATATAACTGAGCAGAATAATGGCATTTTTGTCTAAAGCAGTTCAGAGCTGAGCAATTTTAAATGGAAGAGAGTTTGAAACTAATGGTCTCGTAGAACTCACAGATGCCAAGCAAGGCAGTTAGGGTTGGGGCAGCAGTTCTGTCAGGAGGGTCCTGCCCATTTTAAAATATTTTTTTTGGGTGGCAAAATGCAGGGAACCTCTTTTGGCTAGGCTTATATAGGCCCTTGGGCCGAGAGCCTAGTACTTACCTATGAACCTATTAATAAAAAGAGAATGGTGGGTATTGCTACTACAGCAGTGTGGAATTTGAGCATTTACTGTTACAGTACGTTCTTAAACTGTACTATGTTCAGCATTCCCACTAATGCATTTGCCATTGGCTACTTGGGTTGATTAACAAAGTTTGTTCAATCTGGGAGGAAGAATCACAGTACCCTATAGAAATTGGTCTTCGCAAAGCTAGCTCCAGACCTGGAAAAAGAACCCAATGTGCACAATGTTTTAGAAATGTATGTACAGAGAGCCAAGTAGCTGTTTCTAGAATTCTTAGAGAGTCCACCTCTCTCAGGATGCCATCATACAGAATAAGGTTCTCATAGTGTACCTTGATACCGCCTGCAACCACTTTGCCATGGTGGGAATAACAAAAAGCAATAGCTGAAGACAGCCTTCTAAAATGGTTGGTGTTGAAACAGGTTACTCTTTCATAGTCTATTGCAAGAAATAGAAAGCTGAGCAGCTTTTCCAGAGTATATAACATTTTTTCTCCTTATTTTTGAGATTGTAGATAAAACACCAGAAGATATTAGTGGCACAACAGGTAGCACACTTGACTTTGCTGAAGAAGACTCTGTGTTCTACTCCCACACCAGGTAGACTGAGTGCTGACACTGCAGTGTAAAGGGGGTGCTGCACTTGAGTGTGCCATCCTTTGAAGATGTTAAATCGACGCCTCATATGCTTGAGTTGATGGCAGCTCAGGTGGATGTAGAAGATCCCATGGCACCAATCAATCTGAAAGAGTATTGTAAGTTCCCTGATGCCCTGGCCGAACTTCCCCTAGTAGTATAAATACCATTTCAGGTCTCCCCTGAAAAGAGACTACTAGTCTAGTGGGACTAACCGGGTCAACAAAGTAAAACAAAGATTGAAGGCCTGATCTGAGGCTACACTGGGCATAAATGAGGGATTTGTTCTTAAAGTAACCCTTTCCTTGTAGGATAACAGAAATTAGTCAAGCCAGCCATAAGAGCTTGCAACTCAGATATTCTCTTCTTGCAGATGTCAGAACAGTAAGAACAGTTTTCCAAGTAATGAACCATAAAAATGCCATGAGTGGGTTCAAAAGTTACTTTCTTTCTACGTGGCTTCATGTGTAAAACCTCTTTCAAGTATTGTTCAAGAAACAAAGAGAACCAGAGTTGATTCATGGGCAGACTTACTGAAATAATGACAAGATGAACATTGACAGTGGAATAAGACAGGCTACAGGATAGTAACTCGCACCAATACTTGTGAAACAGTGGTACATGATCCCTGTTAGGACCCTGGTTATAGGACAGACACCAACTAGAAAATCTTTTTCACGTGCTAATATACCATTTCTTAGTAGCAGGATGTCTTGCATCCTTAGTACCTGCTGCACATCCTCATGAAAGAACAGTATCAGAATTAAATCACCCAGGCAGTCAGTTGCAGTAGTTTGAGACTGGGGTGCATCCATACCCCTGGTCATATAGGTTGGTACTAAGCTACTGGCCCTAGGGCCTATACAAGCCAAGCTATAACATTTCCCTGGCTATTTCTTCCCACAGTATTTACTTCCCTGGACCCCTGTCTATCTAGCATGGCGACTGACATGATCCCCGGGGTGAATTTTCTATCTCCCATCCAATTACCCAGGTTCCCTTTGAAGAGGGCCAAAGAGGCGCTCTGTTTGACATATATGGGCAGTCTATTCCAGAGACTGGGTCAGGAACCTATCCCTCCAGCATGTTTTGTTCATTGTGTTGATAAGGTTCAGATCTCTGGAGTCTCTCTCTCTGAGGGATTGGGATTTCTTTAAGTGTAGCATGTCCAACAGCTCTGGGTTTGACACGGCCTTGTATGTTAAACAGAGATCGCCTCAGAGTAGACTATATGTGACAGAGTATAGGTGGAGTTTTTTTTAGACGGTCAGCACAGGGCATCTGCTTTAGGCTTGTGATTCTTTTAGTGAGGTATTTCTGCGGCCTTTCCAGTTGTTGCAGATGTCTTGAGAGGTACATACCAAACGGGGCATTGTATTCTATAATGGGTCTAATGAGGGATGAGTACAGTGGGACAATGACCTCCTTTTTTCTGGATGAAAAGTCCTTAGTGATGAGGTGTGCCACATAAAAGGATTTCCTGACTGTTTTGGCGATGTGGTTATCAAAGGTGAGACCACTGTCCACCTGTGTCCCTAAGTCTCTTATCACACTTTCTGTGTTTAGTGTACTGCCACCAATGTGGTAATTCACGGGTACATGTTTTTTCCCAAAGGGGATACATTTCTTGGCAATGAGCTTGAGCCCATGGCTCTGGCACCAAGCATCTGTTCTGTAAGGCCCTTTTGTACAATATCCACATAATTTGGGGATTCAATAATGGCTCCCAGTTTTCAGTAATCTGCAAACTTTGTTAGCCACAGAGTCCCTTAGTGTTGGCCTGTACTTCAGAGAAGTACATGCCAAACAAGAGCGGTCCCAGGACTGAACCCCGAGGTACTCCACTTGTCACTTGTCTGGAGCTGGATTTGGAGTTGGCTACTTTTACAGTGTGGGTTCTGAGTTGGCAACCCATCGAGTGACGTAGGTATTAATGCCCAGCTTAGTAGGTTTATCTAGGATTCCAGAGTGGGGGATGGTGTCGAAGGCCTTGGCAAGGTCCAGATAGGCTGTGTGGACCACCTTACCCTTGTCCACGGCTCTGATGTCAATCAGGTTCAGGAGACAGGATCGGCCCTTCACGAACCCAAACTGCGTGGGGTCCAGTGTTTGAAGGTTGCCAATGTTGTTTATAAGTTCCAAGATAATACGTTCCATGGCCTTGCAGATCAGGCTCATCAGACCGATGGGGCGATAGTTCCGAGGATCCAAGGTGGATCCCCTTGTGGAGTGGGCTGTGCACCACTCAGTGGGCACGAAGCCTGAGGTGAGGCTATGATTAAACATGACACTTAGGTGAGATGCCAGCTCATTTTGTAGTTCATGTATTACACAGCCTGGGATGTCGTCTGGTCCCATGGATGCTGTATTCTTAGCTTTGGAGTGTGTTTTTTTTTTTACCTATGTGGCCGTTATTACTGGAATTCAGCAATCTTTCGGTACTGAGATGGGCCCTTTAGGGGGTGAAGTTTGCACTGAATCGATCTGCCAAGATACTGGCAATATCCTTGGAATCAGTATCGTTAACGCCATTCTGTTGTACCGCAAAGCAGATCTGAGCATTGCCATTTAGATTCTTGACATAGCTATAGAATGCCTTGTGGTTATCTTTGGCAATTTTATTTTCGTAACTAGTTTTGGAGGATTTTGAGGGATCTCAGCTTCTTACTGAGGCTGGTAAGGGGAGTTTTTTGCATCCTGGGATTTTCCTCTTTTCTGCAACACTTTCTTCCTTTTGTTGTAACGTTTGTTTATGGCAAGGGACCAACAGATTGGCTTCCTTTTTTTTGGAGGAGAGCATCTTGGTTCTATTGGGGATGGCACGATTCATGCACGAGTGGATGTGTTCATACAGTGCCTTAGTGTAGGACACAGCAGTCGAACTTTCAGTTCCCGTCTGCACGGGTGTCATGAAGTTTGTCACTTCTGATGTAGGATTCAGCAGTCGAACTTTCAGTTCCCGTCTACATGGGTGTCATGAAGTTTGTCACTTCTAGTGAGAATAGATCCAGTCTGTGAGGAAGAGTCTAGTCATTGCTCCAGGTCAATTTCATACGAAAGGAGAACCACTTCTGCTTGGTCCTGAGGGGAGTTACCACAACGATTTATGAACAGTCCCTCTGAATCTTGAGAATAACTCTGCATATCACTGGAAAGGGTGGAAATGCATCTGTTCACTCAGTCTTCCTGTAAAGGAGTTTTGGAACAGAATCTGATTAGGTGTCTGTTCTGAAAGGATGCAAACAAATCTACCTGAGGCGTTGCTCACAAGTGGACCAATCTGAGGAAGACCCTCTTGTGTAGGTTCCAATAGTGTGGGTCTACCCTGGTCCTGCTCAGCCTTTGTGCCACTACCTATTGTTCTGACAGGGATACAGAAGGCTTCAAGGATGAACAAGTGCTAAAGTGCTACCTCCCAAGTTATCACAGCCAGCCTGCACAGAGATAAACACCTGGGGTCCCTCTGCTAATTGAAGTGTCATATCACTGTGGTGTTGGCTGCAATAATGTACAAGGGTCTCTGACACCCAAGATAAAGAGACATTATTGCAATGATGTGCTTGGGCTTGTCGGACATATCTTACAGCCCTCACTTTTTACCCTCATTGAAACTGCCAAGCAAAATCTGAAGCATTTGCTGGTACAAATTATGTCGAGAAACAAGGAAAAAAAATGGGAGAACAGAATTCCGAGTTGTGTGTAGTCTCCACCCATGCAATTCTTTTATGATAAGCCCCAAAATCGAAATCTGAAATTCCACAGGATGATACTGTTGCATTCTTGTGAACCAAACAAATCCATTCCTGTAAGAAAGGGTCAATGAGAGATTCTGAATATGTATCTGTACCCCCAGACTGGTGAGGAAAGAAGACTCCTCACTTCTAGGAAAAGACTCTGCAAAGATGAATATGCAGTCTAAAGACAGACATATGAGCATACCTAGACATCTGCAGAAGCTTGTTCCAGAGGCTAAGCTCTTTGTGAATACTTGTACAGCTGCAGATAACTCAGAGTAATACAGAGACATGATAATGTGACACAAACAAGAAGGCAATCTGAAAACGAAAACATCCAAAACTTATCTACAGGCAAGTCTTTGTAAACAGAAACAATCTAAAGGCAAGAGATCTGTTATTCATAGGGTTAGCATGTCATTACAAAGGGAGAGATTGAGGTCCTGTATCTGGGACAGAGTTAGAGATACACTGGCAGGAGGGGAGGGGGGAGAATGCAGGTAAAGTCATTCAAAACATGTAACCTGTCCTCTTTTCTGAAATGATCCTTGTATTTTTGTTACTGCTGATCCTTTCCTGCCTTCTCTTATTTCTGCCCTGTTTGTCAGGAGTAGGCAAGGAGTGTTTAGACAGCTGTCTGAAGTGTGGACAAGATCTATTTTATACATAATGGGGTACCTGAAAAAACTTGTTAAATCCTTTTTTTTTTTTTTTTTTTTTTAACAAGAAACATCTTTATGAAATCATGATGTATGACAGAGACAATCATACATTTATATAAATTAAAACAATCCATACTGACATAATTTTAGTTGCATACATTATTTATCACTTATAATCTAACCAGTAATTGTCAGTGAATTTACATGGCTCATTCAAATCTTGCCTTATTTTAAACTTCATTCCTCCTTTGCATGTACTGTTCCCACAATTCCCATTTTTTCTATGCAATTTGCTCCTACCCTTTTCTAAAGATCCCAGTTCCAGTTATTGTTGTATTGTTACAATAATCAGTACTTCTGGTTTAGACTTTGATTTCCATTTTCTAGTAATTGCTTTTTTGGCAGCCGCCGTAATTAGACTCAGTAAAACCTTACTGTGACAAGGCAATTCAGATTACATATAGTTAGAAAAAAAATAATAATAATTTCCTTAGTTACACCAATTTTCTCACCCAGTATCTCTGACAGAGTAGTCTGCAGGGAATTTTTGAAGTCTGTCAACTCATTACATTTCTAGAAAATACGTTCTCAAATACCTCTTTCTTCCTCATCACACCTCCAACATTTGCTGCCTGAGGAAAAAATCTTTGGAGCCTACTTGGGATACAAAAAACCTATGTAAACACATCCAAGCAAAGATCCTAAATGTTCTAGACTTTGCTGCATATTTTGGAGACATACATAAATTCTCTATTGTTTCTTTGTGAATCGCTTACCCAGTCTCTTCCCAATAATTTCTACCCTCCTCTGATTGGTTCTTATAGTCATCCTGCAATACTTTATATGCTCTACTAATGATACCTTTTTTAACAGCAGCTTCTGTTCCAGATTCTACTAAAAACTCTACCATTGCTAGTCTTTCGCTTTGGATTCCCCTATTTTTTTCTTTGCCTATACTCTATCAATCCTTGATTGGGAAGGCCATCCTTAGCCTACAGTCCAAATAAATTATTGGCCTCTTCCTATTCTATTACCTTTCCCTCTCGAATTTGCTCTCATACACTGGTTATTTTGCCAATTTTCTCCAATAAATTTAAATCTTGCCTATTGTCTGTATCCCTAATTGCAGTTATCCCTATTGGCAGAACCTCCTTTCTCCATTCACGTGTTGGCTTAGTTCTTAGAATACTTTCTGCTACTTTATAACTATAATATTCTGCATGGCAGTTGTTGTTCTCATTAAGGGCTATCATCCAAAATTCAAGTCATTCCTTGTTTCTTGAGCACCCCCACTTCAACATCACCCCTTTCCACTTTGAATTGTAGTTTTCGGTTTGTGCTATGTATTGGAGCCTCAACTGTGCAGCTCTGAAATACCCCTTCAAATCGGGTAATCCCAAACTGCCTTGTCCTACTGGATGAATCAGCTTATTCCACATGCCTCTTGCCATCTTCCACTCCCAGATGAATTCCTTCAGCTATTTAATAATTGCTATCTACAACTTCTCCTCTGGTTGATAAACATATGACTGGCCTGTGCATAAAACTAAAGGGACTAAAACATTTAACTGCTTGTATCTTGCTATCCATATAACAAAGTTTTCAATTTCTCAGTTTTTGTATTATCTTTTGTTTAGTCTCTTCCCACATATCCGTAGCTGCCGCACCAGAATCCTGACTTCTAAATACTTCATTTTTATCATTTCCCCATAAATAGGGATATTGCTGACCCAAAGAGTGTGTGGATACATAATTTAGTTATTGTCTTTGTTTTAGCTTAATTATCCTGAAAAGATTTGAAACTGCCTCAAACTGTTAAACACTGAAATTTCCTTTTTTTGATTTGATCAGGTATAAAATATCTGCAAATAAAACCAGCTTTTCTTGACTACCATACCAATTGTATCCTTGAATTTCTGAGCCCCTTATTTTCTTTGTCAATAGTTGTAAATATAATGCAAATAAGAGGACACCTTTGCCTGGATCCTTTGCTGAAAAAGTATCAGAGAGGAACCCACCCCACTTCAATTTTCACCTCTGATCCCTCATTTGTCCTCCTAATTAACCTTATAATTTTACCAGGGAAAGCAAATGCTTCTATTGCCTGCTCAAGCTCCCAGCTTACTCTGTCAAGTGCTTTCTCTGAATCAAGACCCACCAATAACAGTGGCATTTTCTTTCATTCTGCTTCCCTCTGGACCATCAATGTTCTGTTAACATTGTCAAATGTTTGCCTCCCTTCTACAAAACCACATTGATCTATACCTATCAATTTTGGCATCATTTCTGCCATTCTTTTAGCCATTACAGACAAATACTTTACAGTCATGGTTTAGGACTGAAATAGGTCTATATGAAGCTGGATCTGATGGGTCTTTATCCTCTATAGGTATTACAGCAACCTCCACTTTCTTCCAGGATGTTGGTGCTTCTTTCTCCTCCTCGTAAAATGCTGTTAAAGAAAACCTTCCAGATCTTTGTCAGTTTTTTTACCTCCTAGCTTCCAAATTTCCACAGGAATACCATCTATTCCTGGGGACTTTCCTGTAGATTGGTTATAAATCACCATTTCTATGTCATCTCTTCCTAACCCAACTATTAGCAATTGTGCTCCATCTACCTCTAACGTTGGCATATTTAATTCTTCCATAACATTGTACCTTTTCTTGATTTTCATATTTCTCTGCTTTATACAGACTTTCATAAAATTTCCAAAATATTTTTAGTATTTCTGCAGGGTCTCTTGTTATCTCCCTTGTTATAAGCTCCCTAAGCTTGGTGACCACCCTTTTTACTTTCTGTTGCCTGAACCGTTGTGCTTAAAGTTTTTGTGCTCAGTTGCTTAACTGCAATCTTTCTAAACTCATTCATATTATCAAGGTAATCCTTTATTTTATGTTTGGCATTCTGCAATTGCTCCTCTTAAAGTTTGTTAAATCTCTGAACTAATTTCACTCTTTCAACGTATTGTTTGAGCACCTAATTATCAAAAGGACCAAACACAATTTCTTTATCTAAAGCAGAGTTCAAAATATCAGATTCAACTTCATCTGTGAAATTCTGGATACATACCCATGAATACCTTAAGGCAGTAACCACAGCAATGGCCCTACACAAAGAATCTACACAATCATACACACTTCTTTAAGATATGCTTAGAGAAATGATGAATATTAAAAAAAAAAGGGATACAGAAAGGATTTATCTTCTTTAGGCAGATTAGTACAGTATTCCCATAAAAATTTTTAGTGCAAGGTAACAAACTTCCACATATGTCCCTGGCGACTAAGAATTTAACAGCCAAAGTCACTGAAGAGAAAATTCCCTTCCAACTCTATTAAACACTTTACCTTTTTATCCCCTGGAGAGGGGTAAGGATTCACCAAAAGCCTACTGACAGATGATGTTGATGCAGAAATGGCAGCAGGATCAGACCGAAGATGTGAAAACAAAAATTTGTTGGCTTGGAAACTCTGCCTTTTTTAGGGACTAAAGACTGGGAATCACTATTATTGCAGGTAGCATTAAAAACATCTTCTATTGCTGGCAAAATGGGAGAAGTTAAGAATAACATGTGGGTCTTCCACTTGCAATAACTCACAGTATCTCCTCATTTCAGGGGGATCCTTTGCTTGTTCCCACAAAAAATACACCATTCAACCTAGATCTGGAAAAAGAAAACTTCTCCAAGGGAGTCAGGGTATATGCATCTTTTGCAGAATCAGAGTTCTGGCCTTGAGAATCCATAGGACAGGAAACTATCAACATCAGCCTCTTCTGACTAAGTTCCTTTATCATTTTCTGTAACACAGTAGTGCTCAGGTAAAGATTTTTAAATTCCAGGACCAACGGTCTACAATCAACTCTTGGCAAAGCTTAGAATACCATCTTTATGCACCATAGGTGTATCCTTAGATGAACAATTTCCAATCTTTTGTTTTGTCTAGGCAAAGTATCCCTGGAAGAAGACTGGGTGGGGATGGCTCCTCATCCTGAGCAAAAGGTCTCTTTCTTCAATTACCCAAAGAAGACTGTCCAAGAGCACCTCTCAGATCTACAAAAAAAAAAAAGGTTCCATCACACCTTTACTGAACACCAGAGGAGCAGCCACAGAGGATGTGTCTGATCCACAGCTCATGATGGCAGAAAATGTACCACCAGAGGAGCTTGGGGAGACCAGCTGAGGAACACTGAATAGCCATTACGGGATCCCTTACCAATAGCTGGGGCACTGACCGAGCCTGCTGAGACTGCAGGGACTTATTTTACCAAGTTATTTCCTTTCAGGTATAGCATGAGAAGAACCAGCAGAACAGGAGTCAGCATCCATGCTGTGACTGAGGAAAAGCCTAATGGCCGGTAAGCAGTGCTGGAAAGAAGTGATTGGAAGGCAGCTTGTCACAAAGTCTTCATAAACACCAGACACACACAACTACACTTCCCTAAACAATAGCAATACCGAGGTAGATACTCAAGCAGTACACAAAATCCATGAATTAACAGTAGTTCCTTTCCTGTAGTGATACAACTAAAAAACTTCCAGGTAACACTGTCACAAAATACACAAGCACTGCAAATAAGGTCTGCAGTTTTAACATTCTCTTTAAATAAGACACGAACACCTAAACTCAAAAGCTGCAAAAGCAGCACACTTTCAACACTGAAAATGCCCCCAAGAAAATCAATTAGCCTCTAAAGGTAGTAAGGCAGCTCCTGACAAGAAACTACAGATATTTAAACAAATCCAGTTTTTTAAAGACAAAAAATGCCACTTTTAGACAAAAATTGGAAAACTATGCTCTAATCTTAAAAAGGGCATTAACTTCTTTGTGGAAGTGCTTCCCAAAATGGACTCATCTGCCAGAAATGAAGCTGTAGACCAACTGCTGCCCCTGAGAAGCACATTAGCTGCTTCCTGCGAGGAGGCGAGAAAATTTAAAGTCACGTCCTCCTGGCTGCTATTAATCTGATTGGTTCTGGCCAATCAACAGGCAAAGGGAAGGTGTAGGTGGGAGCCAGAGCTTTTGAAGCAGGCTGGTTTTTGCTTCCTATGCAGCAAACAACCTAAAACAGCCAAAGGCTAAAGCAAAAGTGAGAATGATTAACAGTTCATTAGTAACACAAAAGGATATCCATACTCCATGCGCAAGACAGACAAAACATTAAAGCAGGTGCGTGAGGATTAAGTCTTTTATCTGACTGTTATTGACATGGCTAACGGTGAGTGGAAGGTACCCCTTGACACCTGCAGTGAGGCAGTTGTTGGCATATGTTACCCCATTTTGTTGGAAGACTTAAGAAAAATGCTCATTGAAATGAAAACTGCCACAGTAATCTTCCAGAAACTGATAAATCACTCCCTAACAGGAGACTGAGAGATACAATTTACAGTCGATGTATTCTACATGATGCAAAGAACATAAATTTGAGGTTGGCAATGCTAAGACTATGCTGACATATCCAATGGTAATAAGTTGTGTGCAAGTTGGACTTTGTTCCAAAATACGTCCAATGTAAACATGTCGCATAAAAGACACACTAAGAAATCACACACAACAGTTTATACTTTTCTTTCATGTGAATCTTATTGCGGTCTTCTTTTTTTCCTATGCATGCATTTACATGCTTTTGTATGTACCTTTATTACATTAATATGCATATTGTAATCTTACTTTCATTGTAATTACATTTTGTTCAACAAAGTACGGTCATGGCTGAAAATCTCCAATGTCAGGCCAGCTATCCTATTAACTTAAAAATTCTTTCATACATAAATGACGCTGCAGGGTTCTACTATAGCTGCTTGAGGCCCAACAGCCTCTAAGGCAGGGACTTCAGCATCTCGTAGCTCATTTAAGCTGCTGCTTGCAGTTGAACTCATATATAAGTTTGGCAAGTAGCTGGGGAAAGAGTGAAGGGGTTAGAGTACAGATTCAGTCAACGGATAGGAAGGGGAATTAGGCTTAGGCAGTGGGAAGGGAGTTTTAGAATTAGGGAGTGATAAGGGGGTCTTAGGTTTAGGGAGTGAGACGATAGTTTTAGGGTTGAGGAACAATGATTGGGGAATTTAGGTTTAAGGAGGAGGTTGCAATTTTACGGTAAGGGACAGATGACTCAGTAGGCAGGAGTTTTAGAGTCAGAGTTAGCCTTTTAATGAGACTACGCAGTTTTACAGAATTGGCTGTTGTGAGACTTGAGTAGTTACAGGCCACTGGGCTAATGGGCATTTTCGAGTAAGAGGCTACTAGCACATGACCACTTGTAATGAACCCACAATACAGTCTTTTGTCAGTCTTGGCAGAAATGTGCTGTATAGCAAGGTAGCGCTGAGCAGAAAAACAAGGGCAGAGCTGACCTTTACGACAAATAAATGTGACACAGAAACGGCAGTGGTACCTTATCGTGGTCATCTGGTAATTTATGGAAATACTCAGCCACAACCTGGCAAAGTAGATCCTATTCAGACATGTCCTAGCCCTGTTATCTAAAACAGGTGAGGTTCTCCTCAGGACAGCATGGTTCTCATCACAGGACAGCATGGTTCTCCTCACAGAACCCTAGAAACCCTTCTCTCAGATCTTACCCAAACTAATACAGCAGACAAAATTATCAGGAGCATTTTTCTGGTCAGGCTTGCAAGAAACTCAAGTTCTCCTCCTCTAATATATTTTTCTGATTACAGCCAGGAGTTTATAGTGCAGGCAGACCCTTTACACCACAGATTAGGGCTGTCCTCAGCAACACCTCTTCAAAAGGAGAGCATCCAGAAGTTTACACTTCAACCAACAGAAGAATCATGTGCAACAGTGGAGAAGGAATGTTTGGGAACCACGTGAGCTCTTCCACAACTTCAACTTAACTTTAATTGCAGAATATTAACACTTGTTATAATCCCCTTAAAGTGGTTACATAAAACCAGTAGACAAACAGCAAACTTCTTATACAGAATTTGGAAATAAAGTCCTCCAATACGACAATCTAGCACCAGAGGAGAACAAGTAATGCAAATGCAGATTTCTCATGACAGAAGACTGGGTAATGTAACTTACAATGCACTTGCATTCCCCACACCTTCATATTTTCATTTTTGAGGTGCCAAGATAAAATTCACTTTTGAGGTTTACCAAAGTGGGAGATATACATAGTAGTAGTAGTAAACTAAAACAAATGTAATACTAATTTTTCATAAAAAATTGCTGTTGTAAACCTTCCAGCATGTAAACTTACAACATGTAGTGAATGTAAGTACTGCCCTGAGTATGTATACTAGAACACACTTCTTAAACTCATATACATTTACAGTGCTATCAACTTAAAAAAAATACATTTCTTTATCTGGTCACTATCTTATTGAACAGGAAAAGTATCATCCAAATTTGAAAAAAAAAAAAAAAAAACGAATGACTGCCTTGGGCTATTAAAAAGACATTGCATAACAGGCTACATTTTTGAAAGAGAGCTCAAACTGGTCTGTGACTATCGAATTGTGAATCTATTCTCTGTAGTGTCAGCCAGAAATATATAAAAATCATTTCTCTTTAGCCACTGATAGTGATGTATATAGGCAAGCTGTTAAAATTCTTTGTCATCTAAGTACGCTCATTTTGTATTTCCAAGCAACTTAAAACTGCATGTGTACTTGATAAAGTGAATCATTTATTTATTTCAAGTAGAGAACTGTACTATTTAGATTAAATGCTTGTGGATCGTGGTTCAGTAGAGTTACTATCCCTGAATTTTATGGGATGTGTCAAAATGCAGCACATATCACAGCCCACTGAGAAAACGATTATGCAGCACTGAATACTATGACCTGTTCAGAAAAAAAACAATACATCCAATAAACTGTAGAGAAACAGTTATTAACTGCTGGTCAGAATGCAATGCAGCTTGCATGGCAACGTGCTGACAACTGTTGCATGTACAACAGTGTGCTTACGACATACTGCCTGGTTGTCATCTCAGATAAAGTGGTGCAAGATTGTTCTGCAATCTGAGTATAGTGCACTGTGAAAAGTAATTCCTAGCTGTCAGAAAGAAAATTGCATATGGCCCTTTCTGTTGTGAAATCAGGCTTCTTTTTCTTTTTGTACTTTTTTGAGTTAGTGACGTAATGAAATGACATGCCACTTCACAGGGGGTACATGCAACTTGAATTTTCTACTCTAAGTTTCAAACAGATTTTTCTTTAGAATTGTGTGGGAACTGCAGCGGAGAGTAGTCAGTGGAGTCATACATTTATTTAGGGTAACTATATGTGCAGAGCACACAGTGCAATACATAATACATCTAATGA